>NC_085858.1:35343516-35388516 GCF_034702125.1 Engraulis encrasicolus | reverse complement strand
AATGCACTGTGTAGCAGAGATGGGGAGAGATAGATCAATAGAGAGAGAGAGAGAGAGAGAGAGAGAGAGAGAGAGAGAGAGAGAGAGAGAGAGAGAGAGAGATAAGGGAACACTTGATGACCAAGCTGTTGAAGGGAGAAAATAGAGAGCTTTTTACTTGCTGAAAGTGACGTAGCTGGCAAACTGCAAAACACAGGTAGCTGAGAGAAATGGTGGGGCAGAAAAATCTTACCAAGAGCACACGACTGTCGGCTAAAAAGAGACAACAGGATCCACAGACTGCATCACAGAGGCCCGTGCTACAAATGCCCGAGTGGTCTGTGTTTACAAGGGAATAATCCAATAGCCTGTGCCATCAGTCTTCATCAGTCTTAATCTAGAGACGAAGATGCTTTACCGTAGGTGACTAAGAGTGAGAGTGAGGTTAAGAGTGAAGCCGAGTTAACTTAACAAGCAGCGTACCACTGGATGGGGATGGTGGACTTCTTACAGTACACCGGGGCGGTGACCCAGTTACCGGTCATATGGGTCACACCAGGGCTGTGGAGGGAAGGTAGAAACTCTACGGTTAGTAGTAGCTAAAATGGATTATGGATTTACTGTTCAGGTGACACACACATGTGAGATTGAAATGACATACAGTCATGTCCGCCGACGGGGGGGGGGTATGTTGTACTGGGCCCAGGGGAATATGGGGCCCAGAATTCGGTCCACATTACATTGCATGCATTGGATAGGGGGCCCTTTCAGATGACGGTGTCCTGGGCCCAGCAAAAGCTGTCAGCGGCCCTGCATTCAGTAGCAGGCAGTAGGGGATGCTCTCTCCTAGCCTGATTATCATCGACTTTCAAATCTCTTCGAGACTTGGTCTGACCAAGAGCATAACAATTAACATTTCCCAAACGACATGGCCGACCCGCCTCCCTTGGTTTGCTAATGATTGTATGCTTCCCTTCAAAGTGGGAGGAGTTCCCGATTTTTCAGTAGCTCATAAACGATATCTTTATTGCTCTTGGCCTGACTAGAGGCAACAGTGAAGGTGTTGCGTCACTAGGAGGGCACGGCCTGGCTAGCTCTCTCTCCTCATCACTCAGTGAAGTGTCCCCCCCCTGTCAGGCATTATAGGGTACAGAGGGGGAGTGAGAGACAGTGAAACACAGAGACGGGAGACACTCTCACTTGCAGACAAATACACACACATTTACTCACTTACGTACAGGTACACACTCTTACTGATTCTCTCTCTCTCTCTCTCTCTCTCTCTCTCGTTCTCTCTCGTTGTCTCTCTGTCTCACACACACACACACGCACACACACACACACTTTGGCCAGAGATGCACCTCACTATCTTGGGTTCTGTGTTTAATCTGTTGGCAATCTTCTCAAAAGCCTGCTCTGACTGCCTCCAACTCAATCCCTCCCTACAGTGACTTTCTGCAGCGTCCTGATCTCAGTGGTAATCTGTTTTTTCTTTCTAGACTTTATTTGACAGGACAGTGTGAGAGGTGGACAGGAAGCGAATGGGGAGAGAGACGGGGAGGGGTCGGCAAAGGACCCGGGCTGGGAATCGAACCCGGGTCAGCCACATGGTAGACAGGTGCCCTACCGGTTGGCCATGGCAGGGCCTCTCAATGGTAATCTAAACCAGGGACCTGCCATGCAGTGGCCATCCATCAATCGGTCAATAACATTGAATGAATTCCCAGTACAGTGCTGCTGCAGCCTGTCGATGAATGCCTGGGAACGTAACGATTAACGCAGTGTGTGAAGTGAAAGCCCCATTGGTAAACTCCAACTCCCATTGTTATTGTGACACAGCACTCCACAGCACACAAGTGAACACTGCACACTGCACACAACGAAATTGCATTTATGCCTCAACCAATCTGTGTGCGTGCCTGCAGGGCAACTGACATTGGGGGACAAATAGGTCAGTTTTCTCAGGCTCAGGAAAGGGGGGGGGGGACAGAAATGTTGTATGTATTGCATTGCATTGGGGGGGGCTCTTTAAGATGACTCTGCCCGAGGCAAGGCCACAGCTGTCCGCCACCCTGCGCGCCTGTGTGTATGTGACAGACAGAGACCCTTTCAATGCATTACGCATCTTTTCGTTGAACAACAGCGGCGCTTACGTAACTGTGGGCCGACATCAGTTCAAATCACATGTGCTGTTGGTTTAATAATCGGCCCTCTGATCAGAGGCCAGGATCAGTATGGAATGCTATGGAGATAGTTCAAATCAATGCAAACACAGAGAGCTAGTTAGCCCCATGGCTATCATGACCACAGAGCTCTTAACATGTTTGTCTAGCCAAGTTGCATTGTAAACTGAGATCTCAAGAGGGCGGGCTTTTGTGAAATGCCTCTGCATGCTACTGGCTGAAGCTACAGTCACTCAGAGCCCACTGTCCTCTCTAATTTGGCTACCAGCTGAATTAGCATTAAATCCCCTGTAACGCTCCAGTAAGATGATTGAAATATACTCATTTAATCGAATCCTGGAAAAAAAATTAAAATTAAAATCAGAGATGAAAGAAAGCCGAAAGTCCCATTGGAAAACTCCAACTCCCATTGTCATTGTGACACTCCACAGCACACAAGTAAACACTGCACACAACGAAATTGCATTTATGCTTCACCCGTGCAAGGGGGCAGCCCTCAATGGTAACCCAAGGGAGCAGTGCGGCGGGACGGTACCATGCTCAGGGTACCTTAGTCATGGAGGAGGATGCGGGAGAACACTGGTTAATTACTCCCCCCACCAACCTGGCGGGTCAGGAGTCGAACCGGGAACCTAAGTACTGTAGGGCTACAGCATGACTTGTAGTTCCAGTCTTTGTCCACATGGTGTCGTGCCCTTGTCCCGCCCTGAGCAGGGATCTGCAAGGTAGCCGAGTATACCACCCCGCCCCCACCCCCCCAGCTCCCTGGCAATCTGGCCCTGCTGGGCTAATCCCTCTCCGGGGCTCCAGGGTATCTCAGACAGTTTAGGGTGGGGCAGCAGAGTGCAACAAGTCATGGGTGATGCATGCATGAGGGACTGGGGGTATGGAGGGAAGATTGTTGCACACAGCGAATTTTGCCGTGTTACAGATTCACATTGTTGCAGAGTCACCTTCAACACTCATAGTGTTTATCCTGTCCTCTAAGTGTTATATTAACACTGAAACACTGATTTTACTATGTAGTCTCAGTCCCCACTGTAGTGTGCCATCGCTTTCTTGTTTACCTGTCTGTCAGACAGTAGTTTTGATTGAAGATCTTGTGTTTGCTTTGTTTGTCTCTGCGAAGCTATTGCTTGGTAATGATGATTTGATGTTTACAAAGTGAACATCATTACTGATATATATTATTTTTTTAACTCCATGTAAAATGGCGTCCACACAAGCCGCTACTTGCTACTAGCGATGTAACTCAACAGAATGTGCATGTGCTCCAATGATGCAAGGCCTGAGGCTACGAGAAGAACGCAAGTGATGTGATGTTGTGGGTTCCGACCGAGTTAAAACTATTTTAACTTTTGCACAAGCAAGCGAGAAGTGAGTTTAGCAACGTGGGATGAAGTACTGTAGCTTAAGAGTTTGCAAAAGCAAATCGCAAGTCAAAACATGGGCATGACAGCGGCTACAGTGTATTGATATTTCAATCCGATGTCATTGACTTCTGGACATTAATATCATCGCAATAGTCTGAATGCAGAATAGAATAGAGTTGAATAGAATAGAATAGAATAGAATAGAAAAGAGTACAATAGAAACTCTTTCTTGTCATTACTGTATACAGCACTCCGTACAATGAGATGTAAGGCCTCCCTTCGAGATGCACACACAACATAAGTATACCATAACCGAGTTTAAAACTGTTAATAAAGTACTCCATAGTAAAATAACTGTAGAAGCTGCTATGATACAAAGACATTAATACAAACTCAAGTGCTGACAGATAGACATACCTGTACTGTATGCACATGGTTGTGTGTGAGCAGGGAAGTCAACAAGGAGGGACAAACGGGTCACTTGTCCCGGGCCCAGGGAGAGGAAGGGCCCAGAATTGGGTCCTTTTTACATTGCATGTATTGAATGGGGGGGCCCTTTCAAATGACTTTGTCCTGGGCTCAGCCAAAGCTGTCAGCAGCCCTGTGTGTGACTGAGTCTGAGGTTTCGCGATGGGGGAAGAACTTATAGGCAGCTCTGGTTAGTTGAATGATGCACACACAGGGATGAGTTTTCTAAATAAAGGCCGAACTCTTCTGCACAGTCATACCAGTCCCACTGTCATGATGCTCACTGACGCTCTGACTGCTGGATATAAACACACTTCCTTATTTTTTGTAATTGTGACGTGGATTGCTGCCTTATGCGAGTTAGGGTTAGGGCCAGGGTCAGACGTTGGTCCCCAGAATAATTTTCGCTTCAAATAGATGTATTACGTTCATTAGTTTTTTAAATGGTGAAACACGTCAGGTAAAGGATCAAACTTCTACATGTTTGAAACAAAGGAGAAACTTAAAGGTGCACCATGTAATATTTTTAGTAGTTCATTTCTAGAATCCATGCTGCCCATTCACAAGTGTTACCTTTTCAACAAATATTTACCATGACCATCAAATTCTAAGTATTCAATATGACTGGGAAAATTGCACTTTTCATACACGAAACTTCATACTTTTAAACTTCTCGTTTATCTAGTTAATTACATAGTAAAAATGCATGAGAAGATCAAATTTGGCAATAAGCAGCACACTCTCAATGAGAGGCATAGTTTCAATACCTATTCTGGCCACAATCTTACACAGTGCACAGTGGTTGAATTTTCATTTCAGTCATCAGAGGACCTCTTTGCAGGGTTGCTTCTAGTGCCCTAACACATACCCCACCACCTCAGGTCAACCCCTGAAGCACTGGTTCCCAAACATTTTCTGCTGCTACCCCATTTTGCAATATTTTCACGACCCCCACCCCCTATATTCCAAATGCCATTTTTGTGGTTGCTATTTTTTTATTTTAACGTTAAAAGTTTAAGGTTAGCATATTTGTTAACCACACAAGTGAGTTGAGTTACAAACCAATTTATGGAATAATGTTAGCTGTTAACCTGTGGATTTCCCATTTATTATCCAAAGTTACTTCTCTCAGCGCCCACCCTATGGGTCCCGACCCCCAGTTTGGCAACCACTACCCTAAAGGATCTCTTAAAAGACCAAGTGAAAGAATTCCTGTTGAATTCCACATTGACCCCCTCCCTTTGAATGACTGATAACAGAACCCAGTTTACAGTCAATAGTCGCTTTTCTCTGAAGCACACATTTTCACTTCCAGTGCACTCCAGTTGACATATCAGAGATAAGCTCCAGTCAATTCAATCACTGGCTCTGGTGGGTATGGTATGGTGAGACATGTCCAGTCAGATGATCACAGAGCAGAGGACCTTTGGCTTGTCTTGAGTAGAGCAGGAATGTTTCTGCACTGTTAGTGACAGTGGTGAAGTGGTAAACTGGTTAAGGGAGGGGACAGTAGAGGGAAGGGCGACAGAGAGAGAGAGACAGAGAGAGACAGAGACAGAGAAACAGAGATAGATGGAGAAAAACAAAATAGCAGGGAGAGAGAGACAGACAGAGGCAGCGATGGAGGCAGTGATGGAGATAGAGAGAGGCGGAGAGAGGAGAGAGTAAAGGGCGGCACAGGTAAGTTCTAGTCTGTGTGGAATCCCAGAGCATCCCTCCTCCACCACTCTTGAGCTCCGATCTGACTAAGCCAGACTGAGGGCGAGAGAGAGAGAGACGGAGGGAGGGGTAGAGAGATAGAGGTAGAGGGAGGGGGCAGAGAGAGATTAAGATAGAGGAGAGAGAGAGAGATGGAGGGAGGGGAGAGAGAGATGGAGGGAGGGAGGGGGGAGAGAGAGGTAGAGGGAGGGGGAGAGAGAGATTAAGATAGAGGAGAGAGAGAGAGAGATGGAGGGAGGGAGGGAGGGAGGGGAGAGAGAGAGATAGAGGGAGGGGGAGAGAGGCAGAGAGAGACAGAGAGAGAGAGACAGAGCAGCTGCACCGGAGCTTTTCTCCATAGAGTCCACATGACACGAACTGCTAAACTTTGAGAGAGGAGGGCAGCGAAGGACCAGACTGCCCTTGGCCGAGTTGTGGCCGCAGCATCTGTACTTTTATGCGTCACGTAGCCTACCGCAGAGCTATAGAGCCGTGTCGCATTGCGCTAGAGACTCCTCGAAAGAGCAACTCCTTCTAAGATGCTTCTGCTTGAGATGAGGAAGATCTCACTTCTGCAGCTACTTGTCTCGACTGGCACCTAAATAGCACCTCTTGGATCTAGGAGGACTTCTTTGGGCATTCATGGCTACCGCTCGTCTTTTCCATGTGCAGTTTGGATAAAGAACCTATGCATGGTGCGACCTTTTCCTCATTTTTCAGTTTGGATAGACTTCATGGTTGAAGACACCTAGTGCATGTGTATGCTTACACTATAGAGTCGCTTTTTCGTTTCTCAGCAGTTGACATGAGGTTAGATAATGAAGATAGAAAGACATGGTCCACAGCACAGGCCACGACGACCGTTGCGAAAGGGGTGAGGAACTAAAGGTTGGAGGACCACCACCGGTGTGGACAGTTGGCGCTCTCCCCAGAGAAAGTGTGCGGGCGACTGCGTGCGTGTGTGACAGTTTGGGTCTGGGGTCGGGTTCGGGTGGTGGTGGTGGTGGTGGGGAAGGGGTCCCAGGGGGGGTCCTCTCCCAAGACGGAGCCGTGACGCTCATGTACTCCTTCTCAGCCCAGGATGCCGACCAGGCCTTGTGCCGCTGCGAGGGGGGCGTGGAGGCCGCCCTGCAGTACACCAAGATGTGGTGCCGCTACGCCAAAGACCTGCTGGCCTGGATGGACAAGAGAATCAGCTATGGTGAGTCACCCTTGTTGTTGTTTTCTTCTTTTTTGTCTTTTTTTAACTTTATTTATGATAGGACAGTGAAGGTGGTGACAGGAAGCGAGTGGGGAGAGAGAGAGATGGGGAAGGGCCGGCAAAGGACCCGAGCCGGGAATCGAACCCGGGTCAGCCGCACGGCAGCCGAGTGCCCTATCGTTTGGCCACGGCAGGGCCTGTTGTCAATTTATTCTACATTAGAATGCATGAGAATGGGTGGCTATGGTGCACCATTGTGATTGATGGTGATGGTGTTGTTGGTAGAAAATTGTAAACGTAAACTATGATGGAATGTAAGTTTTTTTTTGTTTTTTTTTTATTAAATGTCCCCACCACCATTGATGATTTTCAACACAGTTGAAAAATCAGCAGGATCAAAGAATGCTGGTTAACGTTATCTTCAATTTGAGATAACAGGGTGGCTTCTTGCTTGCTTATTTACGTGGTCATTGTCCAAGTGAATGTCCCCTATTCTGCTTCAGACACTGCTTCAGTCTTGTTCAATTCAGTCTTCCCCCCACAACAACATACTTTGATATCTATGATATCATAGAAGTAACTCACTATATTTAGCCCTGTCCCGCACTTAGTAAACCAGCTTTCTAACTCCGCAAAAATGCATGACCTCAGAACAGCCTGTGTGTGTGTTCAGTTTGTCTAGCGTTATCCCCTGATAGCTAAGCGTTGTCAGTAACTCCAAGAGACTAGAGTCTCCTGCAGAGAGAGAGGGCTATATGTGTTGTGCGCGGCTTCTCGTGCGTCACGGCTTCGCCGCTTGAGCGTCTGCATCCAACCAACGTGCTTGGCAGGCTGGCCGGTGAAAATGGCAACAAAAACAATGGCGGCAAAAACAACCACGCATGCACGACCACAGCACAGTCACCCTGACCAAACTTCAAAGAGAGGCTTGAGATTACGAAGTCTCAGATTAGGCGCCTCCTGATAGAGGGAATGCGAGAGGAGAAGGAGAAGGAGAGGGGGGGTGAAGGGATTACCTCAGCAAACAGCATGTGTGGCTGTAAATACCGCTCTCTCTGCCAAAACACGAAGCATGGCGTGGCGTGCACCACGTCAGCTAGCCAGGCCGGCTCCCCATACTGTACTGTACTGAGGAGTTATGCAGGGTTCACGGGTCCGAACAGACAATCAAACAACGAAGTGCAGTATTTCTGCTATCTGTGTGTGTGTGTGTGTGTGTGTGTGTGTGTGTGTGTGTGTGTGTGTGTGTGTGTGTGTGTGTGTGTGTGTGTGTGTGTGTGTGTGTGCGTGCGTGCGTGCGTGCGTGCGTGCGTGCGTGCGTGTGTGTGTGTCAATGACTACCGTCCTGTAGCACTGACGCCCATAATCATGAAGTGCTTCGAACGGCTAGTCCTGTCACACATCAAAGCCACCCTACCCCCCACCCTGGACCCCTACCAGTTCGCATACCGAGCCAAGCGATCCACGGAGGATGCAATCTGCTCTGCCCTCCATCCAGCCCTCACCCACTTGGACAATAAAGACTCATATGTGAGAATGCTGTTCATTGACTTCAGCTCAGCATTCAATACCATAATACCACAACAACTCATCAGAAAACTGGACAAACTAGGTTTCAGCACCTCCCTCTGCAACTGGCTGCTGGACTTCCTGATGCAGAGACCACAAGCAGTACGGGTAGGGAATAACACCTCAAGCACCCTGACCCTGAGCACGGGGGCTCCGCAAGGTTGTGTTCTCAGCCCCCTGCTGTTCACGCTGCTGACACATGACTGCACAACGACCCACAGCACTAACCATCTAGTGAAGTTTGCGGATGATACAACACTGGTGGGCCTCATCACTAAGGGCGATGAGACCCACTACAGAGAAGAAGTAGACCTGCTGGCCAGATGGTGCAAAGACAACAACCTCCTGCTGAATGTCAACAAGACCAAGGAGATTGTTGTCAACTTTCAGAGGGTCCAAAAACAACTGCCACCACTGACCATCGACGGTGATGCTGTGGAGAGAGTGAGCAGCACCAAGTTCCTTGGAGTGCACATCAGCGACGACCTCTCTTGGACCACCAACACTACATCACTGGCGAAGAAGGGCCCATCAGCGTCTCTACTTCTTGCGCAAACTAAAGAAGGCAAGTGCTACACCTCCATCATGACAACATTCTACAGAGGAACCATAGAGAGCGTCGTGTCCAGCTGCATCACAGTGTGGGGGAGGAAGCTGCACGGAGAAAAACAGGAAGACACTCCAGCGTGTTGTGAACACAGCGAAGAAGATCATTGGAGTACCACTCCCCTCCCTGCAGGACATTTACACCCCACCCGAAAAGCACTGATGATCATCAAAGACACAAGCCACCCTGCACACAAACTGTTCAGCCTCCTGCCCTCTGGAAAGAGGTACAGGCGCCTCCGTTCCCGTACCACCAGGCTTGCAAGCAGCACGATGCATCAAGCAATCAAGATACTGAACACTCAACCACTCTCCCTTCACTGTCAGCCTCTAGCCAGCCAGGCCACTGACAACGCTCCCCCCCCTCATCCCCACCACCATATCTGCGACTGAACATTCCACCTGCACTACTACATCTGTGACTGAACTTTTCAACCTGCACTAAACTCAAAACATACACATGCACACACACACACACCCACACACACACACACACACACACACCACACACACACACACACACACACACACACACACACACACACACACACAAGCACACTGCACTTTCTGCACTAAACCCAAACATACACACACTGACACACAACTCATACTCACACACATACACACACACACACACACACACACACACACATACACAGGTACACACACACAGACGCACACCGCACTTTCTACCTGCACTAATCACACACACACACACACACACACACACACACACACACACACGCACACACGCACACAAAACACATACAAACACACACACACACATACTGCTGCTGGTGTATTTAATAAAAAACCTTTTTTTAATTATTTATTTCTTCAAATGCTACTATTACTATGTCAGAACGCTATAAAGGACTTTTAGAAAAAAGAACAACAAAATACCTCCTCTTAATGTATGTTCTCTACAAGTCTTCTGTTGTCCAGTCTTGCACTTTAAATGTCTGTATGAGCAATGTCTACGTCCATACTGTCTATGTCCATGTATGAGTACTGTCTATGTCTATACTGTCTATGTCCTTACCTAGATTAGTCTATGTCTGCATGGGAGAGCAAGAAACGCAATTTCAAATTCTTTGTATGACCAGTGCATGTAAAGAAATTGACAATAAACTTGACTTGACTTGACTTGACTTGACTTGTCTGTGTGCGTGTGCATGTGCTTGTGCGTGCGCGTGCGTGTGTGTGTCTGTGGTGCGTCCACTTGTCTGTCTGTCTGTCTGTTTGCAGCATAGCTGGCCGCTAAATTCTCACCCACTGTAATCTGCCCCATATTTCTATGCACAGTCATAGCAAAAAAAAACTTTTGGATACTTCTGCCACTTACCAACGAAAAAGAAGCTGTACCCCTGTCCCTGTATGGCAGTGTTCACATTCAATATAGTCTCACATGTAGCCCCAATAACCATTTATTTTTTCCATGGTTTATTTTGAAACTTTTCTTATTACATTCAGAAGATGCAATTGTAATACAATACGGTCTGGTATAAAAATAAACAAAAATAAAACATGAAATATCTTTAACAACAATAATTATTTCATGACGCTCAAGTCACGTGTGTTCAGATCAGATGTGCAAATGTTTGGTTTCCTTGCACAATTGTATACTATGGGGCCCATAGTGACGGACGGACATGGTCAGGAAAACCACTTTTGGTGTTTGTGAAGGCTGTGGCTCAAGCTAAGTAGCTGTTAATAGTCATGGTTGGTTAGGCTTGTGGTTGACCCACAGAGCTTTACAGTGTGAGATGACACTTCACTGTGCAGTGAAAATACGAGGACTGCTATTTTTTATGCAGAGACATATCCAGCCAACAGGCTTACATGAAGTAGGTATAGCATGCTTGGTGCCACCGAGGCTGAAGACTTGGAAGTCTTACAGGCTCTGAGTTGATGCAGTAGTTGCCAATAACTTGTGGATTGTTTCCTAGGGGCCTAAATAGTGAAGACATTACATTAGTCAGCAAATGAATGCTGTCATTTCAACTATTTTATTCAGAGTAATTTTGTCTTTTTTGATGCACCAAATAAATAATCTGCCATTCACATAGCATGAAGACACACCAAGCCCTTTTTGTGGTTTATCCTATCATAGCCGTCCTATTCCAGTGGTAAATACTGTCTAAAATGCTGATCAAAATTCCTTCATTCAGGAAAAGCTCTTGATGGTCTATTGTTGTCAGGGTTGCCAGATTGGCTGGTTTCCTGTTCAATTGGGAGGTTTGGCAGGGATTTTCTACACGACCATAGAACTTGCTAACAGAATTTGGTTCAAATTGGTCGTGATTTAGTGCCTCCAAGCAGTTTTGAGCATTTATTGGACGGGAAATCATCCGTCACATCTACCAACTCTGATAGTTGTCTATGTTTGTACCACTTAGCACTTAGGCTTGGCACATACCCTGGACCTACAGTAGAGTGTTATGGCCAGGGTCAGTTTCACAACACACAGACATGAAGCCATACTAAGGCCCATTACTTAACTATTGATCCGTAAAGTGCAGTACAGTGTGGTCTGTGGGGAGATCTGGTCAATACTGACCACGACTAAAACTATTTTTCCAATCGATCCCAAATTCCATGATGCTGCTGTTGTTTGCCATTTCTGAGAATCAGCCTACCATTCTCATTTAGTCTCATATACACGTAGGAAAATATAATACATCCATACATACATACAGTGAGTCCAATATGTATTTGATCCCTTGCTGATTTTGTTGGTTTGCCTACTAACAAAGACATGATCAGTCAATAAATGTTATTATAATATGTATTCTAATATGGAGAGACAGAATATCAAAAAGAAAATCCAGAAATTAACTTAAGAGAATATATACTAATTTATTTCCATTTCATCGAGCAAAATAAGTATTTGATCCCCTGCCAACTGATAACAGTTCCGGGCCCACAGACCAGATGGGCACTTCCGATCAACTTGTCATCTGAATTAAAGACACCTGTATCAGGGACACGATTTTAAACCTGAACAAAGACGAAATGGGCTGCAAAGCCAGACGAAAGAGACTGGGTATTAATGACCCAACTGTTGATGCATCTCCTTCAAAATGTGAGGAATACAAAATGACTATCCATCAGCCTGTCTGGGGTTTTATACAAGATTTGACCCTTTGTAGGGATTTGATATCTTGAGTCATGAGAACAGGAAGAAAGCACCCTAGACCTGTACGGGATAAACTAGGCAATGATATCAAAGCTACTGGGAGCAAAATCACTGAGAAAACTACTGGTAGCATTCAATGCCACAGAGGTTTAAAATCCTGTAGTGCACACATGGTACCTCTACTTCAGAAGGAATTTATGCAGTCCCGCCTGAGGTTTGCCAACGGGCATCAGACTGGTTTAGGATATGATAAGGAGGTACTGTAGTCAGATGAAACCAAAATCAAGCTGTTTAGCATTAACACAATTCAATGTGTTTTGAGAAAGAGAACTGCTGTCTATGATCCCTAGAACACCCTCCTCACCATCATGCATGAAAGTGGTATCATTATGGTTTGAGGGTGTTTGTCTGGCCAAGACACAGGACAACTTCACATCATCAACGAATGGATGGAGGGAGACATGTAATGTGCAATCCTGAGTGCAAACGTCCTTCCCTCCTCCACTACACTGAAGGTGGGCCATTTTTGGATCTCCCAACATGACAATAATACACAACATACAGTCAAAGCAACGAAGGAGTGGCTCAATAAGAAGCATATTAAAGTGGTGAAGTGGCCTTGACAGTCTCCAAATATTAACCCTATAGTAATTCTATGGAGGGAACTGAACCTCCCATTTGCCAAGCTACAGCTACAAACTATTAATGTTTTAGAGATACTCTGCAAAAGAAAAATGGCCAAAACTCTTTTCTACTATATGCACAAACATTGTCATCAACTAAAAGAAGCATCTGACCTCAGTGCTAGACAACTAGGGCTTTGCCACAAAGCACTTTATCTTCTTTAGCTAGAGGGGTCAAATACTTATTTGCCTAAATTAAATACGAATAAATTAAAATATATTATTTTAAGCTATTTTCTGGAATTTCTTTTTGATATTTTGTCTCTTCATGTTTGAATACATATTATCATACATTTATAGACTGATCATGTCTTTATTAGTGGGCAAACCGGCAAAATCAGCAAGGGATCAAATACATATTGGACTCACTGTATGTGGGTCAGTGATTAACAAGTATTTGCACAATGAGAAATTATAAAATGTCTTTTTATAAGTGCATTGCACCACATTGACAATTTAGAAGTCAATTTGACACAATTCCCCAAGTTAGATATAATTTTTATGAAAATGATGTCCCATTTCCTTTTTTTAATGTTAACAAGACATATGCAGGATTAAGCCAAACTACTTCATCATCAATATTCTTGGGAATTTCTCCTCATTAGTCATATTGAAATATTTGGTTCAAAGCTTTTATCGTGTTGCCACATTGAGGAACCCAAAAAATTGATGTCACATCATTGACCCATGTATGGCATATGCATCTTGATATTTATTGTTTTGGTTATGACCTGAAGAGTGAAAAATATTCTGTTGTCTTTCTGTTTACAGAACAAGAGTTTGCCAAAAATATCATGAGAGCGGCAGAAACGGCTAAATCAACTGTATCCCAGCAGGTGAGTTTACATGTGCAAACCATCTTTGAAAACCATCTACATGCACTATAGTATACTGTATACCAGAGATGCCAAAAGCAAAAGTAGATTTTAGTTTTTTTTTAAACTGTCTCATTTCCTTGCAACACGGGTAACTTCACAGAGCAACTGGTCTACAGTTACTGCAAACCAGTGTAGCGATCAGTTGATTCTTCACTAGTTGGATCAAATTTGTGGTGTTCTTAAGGGTTTTTTTTAGAAGAAGTCCTATTGCATAAAACTGTGAACTTCTTTGAATACTTACTAGACTCTGCAGGAAGACCCCAACACACTCTTGGTTCATCATCATCATCACACAGGGTTATGGTGCACATTCTAACCCTGAGCCATGGTTGTATGTTTACAATTACGGCACAGCATGAATGCATGCTGCCCAGTCCCTGTGCAGGAGTTGGTTGTGTTTATTCTGAACTCTGTGAATGGTTGGGGATGGTTGTATATTGCCTATATTTTTTGTTAAATATGACTGTATATTGTTGGAATGATTTGCCGAGTAGTATAATATCAGTGTATAAAAATTAGAGATCCGGCAGGATAATAGGGTTTTTCACTGGATCCAGGTCCGGCAGGATCTTAAGCAGTGGATCCGGTATCCGGCAGTTACCTAAAAATCAGGATCTGGTGCATCTCTAGTTTTTACATAGCCTAGGCTTTTCAGTCAGTCTTTCAAAACCCCAATTGCTGCACGGAGTGAAAGCCCCTTGGAAGCGGCCGTTGCAGGCAGTGTGGCAGTAATGGTGCATTCCCCAGCGGTGGGAGATGGGATGTTTCTGACCTCCTACTTGCTGAAATGCGTTGAAGCGGAATGTTCAAGTCGCGAACTGGGGCAAATTCGAAGCAAACCGACTTCCTCCCATTGACAATCGTGATGTCGTCACAGCAATGGCAGCGCACAGTGTTAGGAATAGTTTATGTTGCACATTACTCAGCAATCATCCTTCTATACAAATAGTTCTGTACAAATAGACTTGATTTGGACAGGTTAACAGTTGCAACACCGCCCGTGAACCTTTCTAAGTAGTAGGCATTGCCTTTCAAAGATGAAATGCGGCTAAATGAAAAAACGCATGGTGTTGTTTACATATCATTGTTTACATTGCTGACATCTTTGAGAAGTGGATATGTATTTTTGTCCCTCCATGTTTGTAGTTTGGTTGACTTGCTGGTTGGAACGCTTTCAAGTGAGAGGTAGCTGACTCCTGGTTGGGAAGCTCCTACCTCTGGGTAACGCACCATAAGCCAATGAGTCTAAAAAATAGTTTGAGCCAACGTAATAAAAAGGGCCCACGTGTGCGAGTAGGCTATGTGTTTCAACCCTTTCGTAGGATCCGGTATCCGGTATTCGGTTCCGGCAGGATCTTAAGCAGTGGATCCGGTATCCGGCAGGATGCTAAAAATCAGGATCCGGTGCATCTCTAATAAAAATATCTGCATACGTGTCTGTAACCAACGCCTGTATGTTGTTTGCTAATTGCACACAGGAGATGATGCCCCTGCAGTACATCTTCACCATGGCACTGGAGCAAGATGCCAAGAACGGCTCTAACGCCAAGCACACGGCCGAGCTGCTACACCAGCGCTGCTACCAGGTAGGATGCTCAGCAGGGACGGAGCAGAGGGTGGGGGGCATAGGGGCCAGGAACCCAGGGCTTCACCACTTGGGGGGTAGGGGGTCAGCCAATCGCTTTCAATCGCCAGACATCTCACAGGGGCCCCTTCTACGATATTTCATGGGCCCAGTGTCATTAACGTGCACATTTCTATGCTGAACAGAAAACTCCTAATTAACTACATTAATGACCAGATGTTATTTGTAGCCCATTACGATGGCAGACTCCAGCACGACATGTGTCAGAGGGGGGCCAGTGCTCCGCCCCTGATGCTCAGTGTGCGCAGTTAGATGCAGACTCGCTGACGGGTGGGGCGACAAAGGGGTCAGTTGCCCTGGGCCTAAGGTAGAATTGGGTCCCAATTACATAGTATGTATTCAGACGACGGGCCTTTCAGATGATTTTGTCCTGGGCCCGGTCATAAGCTGTCAGCGGCCCTTGTTACAGTTCAAGTAGGAATTGTACTAGGTAGTGAACTCTTAAATCATTTCAAATGTGGCCGTATTCTGGGAATATTTAAAAACAACGGAATGCAGACAATATTCCATTTGAAACTGGAATGTTCCGTGCGGAATACAATTGAGCTCAGTGATTACTGTTCCACCAAGAACCAGAGCCAACCAGCCTGGATCAGGCTGGAGCATGCTGGGTCAGTTCATCAGCAGGAGCCTGACAGGACAGCAGGCCCTGCTAGGTTAATCAAAACAGCAAAGCGTGGGGGAATATTGATTGAGCGTGTGGCATAACTGACTTTCTATTTCTATTTCTCCTTTGCGTCTGCCTGTCTCTGTCTCTGTCTGTCTGTCTGTCTGTCTGTCTGTCTGTCTGTCTGTCTGTCTGTCTGTCTGTCTGTCTGTCTGTCTGTCTGTCTGTTCTCTCTCTCTCTCTCTCTCTCTCTCTCTCTCTCTATATATATATATATATATATACTGTATATATATCTACTGTATGTATCTCTCTATGTCTCTCTCTCTCTCTCTCTCTCTCTCTCTCTCTCTCTCTCTCTGCTTGTTTTAATACTCTCTCATCCTCTCTTTTAATCATTTTATTTCCCACACAGGCATTGGCATGCAAGAGGAATGAAATCGACAAGTGGCGAAGGGAGTTTAAAGAAATGTGGGCCAAGGAGCAGAAAAAAATGGTTAGTGTCCATCCGTCCATCCACGTGTCTCTCTCTCTCTGGTGTCTCAAACAGCTGGCATTTCCTTTCATTCTGTTATTATGTGTGAAGAGAGACCAATTGAATATCGCTAATCAGATGTGGAGGCATATACAGTACAGTACAGTAGCTAATGAGCATTGATTTAAATGACACGGGAAGTGATTGGCCACATGGCAGGCAGCCCATACAGTACATAGCAGAGAAGTGGGCTGGTGGAGCGTTAAACAGGGCATGGGAAGACAGAGAATACGTAGCCGGCTCCATTCAGGTCACTCTTTGCGCAGGAAGGTTTTGTAACTAAATATAATGACCTAGAATATACTGGCCTCACTAGCTGCAAGGGTAAGAATGGTTTTGTGTTCTCTTAAAAAAAAAAAAATGAACTATAGGGTCTCCAAAGTGGTGTGTGTACTTTTTCCACACTTGAGAGACAACAATGTCCTGGGGGGTGGGGGGGTTGGGGGGTTAAGACATTGGGTGTAAAGTAAAGTTGTTTTGGGACCATAGGTGCCGGAAAGGGGGATGCAGTGGTGCATTTGCATCCCCACTTTTGGGCTCCCTTAATGAGGCTTTCTCAACTTTTACTGCAGACAAATGAGTGGAGTGCAGCAGCAGTAACATTATTAAGAAATATAGAATGAAAAAAAAAATGCACCACCACTAAAAAAACTTATTCTGGCAATATATATCTGCAGTGATGGGCAACCTGGATTCATTAGTTATACATTACGAAATTAGTTCCCAGTGCCACTTACTCCAAATGATCTGGTTTTACCTGTCCAATTCTACTAGGTGATTGCCTGGTCGAATGATCACCTGATAGAATGAAATAGGTAAAGCCAGGTCATTTGGAGTACTGTACTGTATATGTCACTGCATTGTAAACGAATAAATCCAGGTTGGCCATTACTCCATACCTGGCATGCATACTCTATTCTACCTGGTTTGTGAGGCCCCTTGAAAAGAGGGAGGGAGGATGAAGTGTGTCCTGGCCGCAAAGGATATGTGCTCAGGCCTGTAGGCCTGTTCACCAATCCATCTGTGACAATGTCATGCCATGAATGCTTGTGGTAGCAGCAGCAACAATGGCCGGCCTACGTGACACGTGTCATGAACATGTACGAGAACACCCATGTGCTTTCTGATTGATTCTATAGCATGATGTGTGTGTGTGTGTGTGTGTGTGTGTGTGTGTGTGTGTGTGTGTGTGTGTGTGTGTGTGTGTGTGTGTGTGTGTGTGTGTGTGTGAGTGTGAGTGTGAATGTGCGTGCGTGCTTGCATGTGTGTGTACTTTACAAAAATAATAAAATATAAAAAATAACCCTTCTTTGCGTTTGAACTTGTTGTTCTGTATATATCTGTGCACTTTTATCTGCTAGTGACGTTGGCTATGATTACGTCCTCGTTTGAAAGTCGCTTTGGTTATAAAGCGTCTGCCAAATTCAATGTAATGTAATCATGTAATGCAATGCAATAGCCTGGTAGTCAGAATATGCAGCCCAGGACAGGATTTTACTTTAAGCCCACTTGAATTCTCCCTCGCATCTTGTCCTGACATCTTGTCCTGACTTAGATAATAACAAGCATTTTTATTTTTTTTAAATGTCTTTCTTGAGTAGAAGTTCATTTTATTTTATCTGAAATATGTTCAATGTAAATAAGGCAAATATGTTTAACAGGTTTGATGTAAATAGGCATATTGACAAGCTCTTCCTGACCTAAAACCTCACGAAACCTAATCTGACGATTAAACCCCAACAACAACAACATAAAACAGCAGTGCACTTATAGCACCAGGGTGTGAAAAAAAAAAAACCCTGTTTGTGTTTGTCCTTCTGTCCATCAGAATGATGCCGAGTCGGCTCTGAAGAAGGCCCGTCAGCAGTACATCCAGCGCAGCGAGGAGCTGGAGAAAGCCAAAGCGGTGACGGCCAAGGCGGAGGAGGAGGCCGGGGGGTACAAGACCCTGGACAAGAGGAGGAAGTCCAGGGATGACGCTCAGACCAAGGTAGCCTAATTTAGAGTGTCTGTCTTTATGTCCAAACCCACTACAGCAACGCTGATGCTAACCATCAGACTAACGTGTGTGAGGGAGTGAGTGAGTGAGTGTGTGAGTGCGTGCGTGCATGTGGGCGAGCCTGTGTGCGTATGTGTACTTGAGTGCGTGCCTGCCTGGGTGTGTGTATTAGATTGCAGTTGTAAAGAAAAGTTTTTCAAAATAACGACAACTTGCACCCTCCTTCTCAGCTAAGCTTTTCTCGGTAAAGTAATTTTGCCCCACATTGTTGCAGAGGGACGGCGCCTCGGGGCGATTGGCCAAAATTGCAGAATTATGACAAGATGTCGTGTCACTTTTAAATCTTGTTAATATGCCTCTCCATAGTTGGCAGACATGTCATCCTTAACATAGGTGGGAGGGTACAGCAACTTGTATCCTAGGGGCCCAGGGCCATCTTAATCTGGCCCTGTGTGTGTGTGTGTGTGTGTGTGTGTGTGTGTGTGTGTGTGTGTGTGTGTGTGTGTGTGTGTGTGTGTGTGTGTGTGTGTGTGTGTGTGTGTGTGTGTGTGTGTGTGTGTGTGTGTGTGTGTGTGTGTGTGTGTGTGTGTGTGTGTGCATGCGCACGTGGGCACGTGCGTGTATGTGTGTGTGTGTGTGTGTGCACGTGCGTGCATCTGTGTGAGTACGCGTGTGTGTTAAAAAATAACGAAAAGGGGTGTGAATACCCAACACTCTCTTGCATCCTCCTTCGCAGCTAAGCTAAGCTGCTGTACCCTTGGTAAAGTCATCTTGCCCCACATTGTTGACGAGGGACGGTGTCCGCTCTCTAGCCTACCTAGCGCCATATAAGGTGTTCTAGATAAAAGTTTGAACTGAATAGCATACACCACACATTACGCCAGGGAGTGTGGCATATCTTGAGATTTTTAGACTTGGTGCTCTACTTTGAGGCTGTGCAGCTGGCCTGTCACCTTAGCGGAGCTATGGAGCTATAGAGATATTCATAGTGCTAACTCAATACTGCTATTGCTTCACTGTATGTAAATATGGGATAGAGAGAAATGTAATTTCCATTTGCTTGTATGACCTATATGAAGAAAGTGACAACAAAGCCAACTTGACTTAACTTATGTATGTACTTTATGTGTGCATGTATGTATCTATGTAGGCTACTGTATGTGTGCATGCATGTTTGTATGTGGTGTATGTGGTACTGTATGTGTGTATCAGGGCTTGACATTAACTTTTGCACACATCGGCCACTGTGGCTAGTGGTTTTCCTGAGTCACTAGCCATTCAGGTATTCCACTAGCCACAGATTTGATAGTGTTTTTTTCTTTATCATGATAGTGTACATCTAATCTCAGATGATGAGGTGCTAATGCAAGATGAGTACAGCTTTCTACATGGAAATACATCAAGCAAATACAAAACTGAGTTACTGAGCTTTTTCTTGAACTTAAATACAAACAATTGATACACAAGGGGCAAGCAACAGAATGTAGGCTACAACGATACGTATTTATAAGGAACAAGCTGCCAGCCAAATTGGCTAATAACATTGAAAGTATTACTAGCCACAGCCAAGTTTTACCAGCATTTGGCCGGTTAGCAGGTGCCAGTGTCAAGCCCTGGTGTGTATGTATGATTTACAGTTTTGTGACATTTCTTTCATTTCATTTTCTTTCATTTAGAGTTAGGGTTGCCAACTGTCTGTGAAAAAGGGTCATTTCATTGTCACTGGGGGTGGGGGTGTGGGGGTCTTCCCCCAGAAAAAAAATCTTCGATACATTTTCCTGCATTTTAACCAAATTGTGTCCTGTTTCAGCTCAACAAGGAACCGTACTTTTATATGTTTATAGGGGACGAGACAATGTTTCAAGGGACAGTTGGCAACCCTACATGGAGTTGATGAGTTGCATATAATACCATTTTATACTACCAACCCCCCACTCAAAAGCATATAAAGATGTGTGCTGCTGAATGCTACTGTATGTTGGATTTGTGCTTTTTTTATTATTATGTCATATATGCTGCTGGATATTTGAATTCCCCATGGATTGGATTAATGAGCATCTCTACTCTACTCTACTCTACTCTACTCTACTCTACTCTACTCTACTCTACTCTACTCTACTCTACTCTACTCTACTCCACTCCACTCCACTCCACTCCTCTCCTCTCCTCTCTTCTCTTCTCTTCTCTTCTCTTCTCTTCTCTTCTCTTCTCTTCTCCTCTCTTCTCTTCTCTTCTCTTCTCTTCTCTATACTCTACTATACTCTACTCTACTCTACTCTACTCTGCTGTGCAGATGACAGAGGCTGAGAACCTGTATAAGCAGTGTGTGAACGACGCCCGTAGCCACCAGAACGAGCTGGAGAAGACGAAGGAGAAGATCATCGCCCACAACCGCAAGCTGATCTGCCAGGGCGACACCACGCTGAAGGAGGTGAGCTGGATACAGGGACTAATTCCAAGAATAGCAATAGCAATCGCAATAGCAATAGGATTTGTATAGCACATTGTCATACATACGTAACTGTCATTCAATGCGCTAAAGAGTTATATATTATGTAATTTATTTAGCCTGGTAAACCAGCGCCACATTTAGGCTGGTTTATCAGGCTATAATTCATTAACCCATTTGTGCAATGCCTATGGCAGGGGACCAGGTATTCAATGAAGTCCCCGAGGGCCAGTTTTTCAAATTCCTTCCAATGAAGGGGCCGAACATAGAATCTGTATAACTGCGAGTAGCACGGGGTCTCTGAGGTTAGGGTGCGAAACAAGCAGATAGCTTTCCAGAAAGAACAGATATTCGCTTCTCTATTTTTTAGTAGCCTTAGGATGGTCTTTTTATGACCCTATTTTAGATAAGATTTCACTCTCATGTGAATGCATAGTAGAGATATCCCCAACCAGAAGTGTTTGTGCCACAGATGGCATATTTGTTACCTCCGCCAAGGAGGTCATGTTTTCGGTCGTGTTGGTTTGTCTGTCTGTTTGTCTGTCTGTCTGTCTGTCTGTCTGTCTGTCTGTCTGTCTGTCTGTCTGTCTGTCTGTCTGTCTGTCTGTTTGTTTGTCAGCAGCATAACTCAAAAACTAATCAACGGAATTTGACGAAACTTTCTGGAGTTGTTGCTAATGACCCAAGGAACAAATTATTAAATTCTGGTGGTGATCAGGATCATGGACCGGAACCAGGACTTTTTGAAAGATTCTATCAGCAGGATAACTCAAAACCTAATCAACTGATTTGGACGAACAAATGAATAAATTCTGTTGGTGATCCGGATCACGAACTGGAACCAGGACTTTTTTAAAGATTCTTCACCATTGCTGGCCTATATATCTAGATGCCCTTTGTGACCAGAAATTCAATTGTGGGGATTCAACAAAAAGAAGGCAGGAAGACTTAGGGTGTAACATAGTCAAATGTTCTATCAAGCAGCTTCCTTGGCAGAGGTCTGCACTCTCTGAGTGCTTCTAGTTTTCATTTGGTTCTGACCTTATGGGGGGTCAGATGCCCTATTGCTTTGACATGTACTTTGTACTCACAATGTACTGTACATTGTAACATGCCCAACCACTGTTCATGTATTGATTATAATGTGCAAGTGTCACATCTCCTCAGTGTCCTAACGGCGGCTGTCGTTGATGCATTTCGTATTGATGTAAATGATCCTGTGTGCTTGTATGTGTGTGCGTCTATAACCATTGCTGTCAGAGCTAATTTAGTCATTATGCAAAATGCTTCAACCAACTCCCTGTCCAAATTAGAACTGCCCCAACATACCTTGTTTTAAAAGGAAGTTAAAAACAGCTTTATTTTTGTTTGCTTTTGATGATAGTCACAGTTTTCTCGATTGCTTACACACAATTTTCGGAATCAGTTCTGGAATTCTTAAAACTCTACACACAAATCTCCATACTTCACACACAGTGGGCAAAACTCCTCACTACCTCTGAAAAATGCACGTCTTGTCTCAAAACAATGCACTCTCTTCTAAAAAGATCATTTTGTTCTCAAATGACACACACAAGCAGTCATTTTACAGTTTTTCTCGATTGCTTACACACATTTTTCGGAATCAGTTCTCGAATTCTCAAAACTCTACACACAAATCTCCAAACCTCACACACAACGGGCAAAACTCCTCACTACCTCTGAAAAATGCACGTCTTGTCTCAAAACAATGTACTCTCTTCTAAAAAGGTAATTTTGTTCTCAAATGACACACACAAGCAGTCATTTTAATACACTCTTATGTGAACCATTGAACACTAATATGCACAAGGTAAAACTCTATACTCAACTTGAAACACAGTAGAAACGTATTTTCTTACTAAAGACGGTATTTTTCTGTAGTAAAATACTGAAATATTGTTTTTAGACTCTGAGTACACACAGATGTGTATACATTTGACATATTTTTCCGACATTTAAAAAATTGCAGTAATTTATTGTAAAATATTGGGTAACCACATGAAAGTGATGTCTTGTATAACATATTTTTGAGTTCAAAAACTAAACAAATGTGTTTTCTCCTTGCATCCACTCATTTTTCATCAATATGACATGCAATGTGTGTCCTTATGGGGTGATGATTTCTGATTGTAAATCGGTATGAAGAGAGTTTGCCCATGTGATGAGGAAGTGAACATAGTATGGCAGTTGATTTTAGTATTTTGAATGGCAGTGTGTTCAATGCGACAACCAGGGATTTTCTTCATGAAAATTGTGTGTAATCCAGAGAATTGTGTGTAGTGGTTTGAAAAGAGTGTGTTTTAAAACTGAAATGTGAGTGTAAAGAAGGAATTGTGCTTAGTGTTCAGTGACATTGGTTAAGGGAGTTGGGAAATGGGTGAGATGTTCCGAGAATTGTGTGTGAAGTACCAGAACTTGTGTGGAGGCAATCGAGAAAAACTGTAATTACACACTTTCTGTAACACAATATAGTTTTTTACTTCTCTTTTCTCTACTCTTAAGCACATTGAATGCCATTTAAGTATGATAATGTGTTATATAAATTGTTTTGATTGATTGATTTGATGGATTGTCTCCCCCAGGTCACAGTGAACATGCTGTTCTTCCAGAGGCAGCAAATCGAGCCAGTGGGCCCGGCCTACCAAAACCTGGAGACCACCTGCCGGCCCTACGAACCCGGGGAGCCCTACCTGCGATACATCTTCGGCAGCAAGCGGCAGCAGCAACCCCTACAGACCTTCAACTTCCAGGAGTACGTCCCCCAGAGCAAAAGGTGACAACAGCAACCAGCAAACAAAGTCTGATGTGTCTAGGGCGTTACCTAGACGTGTTAATGTCACAGAAAGACCAAAAACATATATAGCAATAAGGAACTTGAGAAGTTTCTGTTCTCTGATCTTTTTGACACAGAGTTGAGATGTCTTCATATTTGGTGTACTTGTTGTTGTTAAAACCAATGGCAGGTTAAGGCTACTTCACACACACACACACACACACACACACACACACACACACACACACACACACACACACACACACACACACACACACACACACACACACACACACACACACACACACACACACACACACACACACACACACACACACACACACACACACATACACACACATTCATAAAATCCTAAAATGAAAGGGTCCTATCATGCAATGCAATTGAGGAATTACTATAGTGTATCTAAAAGCAAAACATGCTCATGCATTGTACCTGATAGGCACAAACACAAAGCTAAAAGCTGGTGGCATTTAAAAAAAAAAACCTTTGACTATAAAAATAAAACTACCTCCAGTGTGGGCGTACACTGCTGCATACTTCTGCAAAATGAAGTTCTGCCTACACATCATGATCTCACTCATGAGAAGTGTATCTATCCACCCACAAACAAGGCGTGAGCTGGTGATGTGAAAGGCCTTGGGGAAGTAGTTGCTCAGTTCAGGAACCATGTCTTTTTCCTCTTCTAGGTCGCCCTCTAGTGGACGCCGTAAAACGAGCAACCCTCTCAGTGCCCTCCAAGATGCCTATGCCATTCCTGACGATGTTAAACGGCACAGTGGCGATGGACGTAAGTCTAAAAATATATACTATACTTGGACATTGTAATCGCAATCAAATTAAATCAACCAATCTGTATTGAGTTCGTAATTTAACGAGATTTGGTGCAAACAGTGCAAGCAGACAGATAGGTATACTCTACTCGGTCTTGATCTTTGTTCCCTATTGTGCAGGTCGTCCAAACAACAGTGATAGTGAGAGCATGGGAGGAAGTCTTGAGTCGCTCCCTAGTCCTGGTAAGGCAAACAAAGCTCTCAGGTCCTGACAAAATTATGCTCCCCTGTGTATAGTTAATAGTCTCATTTTTATTACTGTTATGAAACAAATAATGTATTTTTTGTATCCACAGCCCATGGGAACCGGAGGGTTCCAAAAGTGGGTTCCTCTGGGACTATGTCATCAGATGATCTAGATGAGCGGGAGATGGGAACTGTCTACGAAGGCGGTAAGGCCTCCTCTCTCACTAATGCTCTCTCTCTCTCTCTCTCTCTCTCTCTCTCTCTCTCTCTCTCTCTCTCTCTCTCTCTCTCTCTCTCTTTCACACACACACACACACACACACACACACACACACACACACACACACACACACACACACACACACACACACACACACACACACACACACACGCGCACACACACACACACACACACACACACACACACACACACACACACACACACACACACACACACACACACACACACACACACTTACATTTTCTCTTTTAAATGCAATTTCCTGCATTTAACCAACTCTAGGGCGAATCCCATCTGATTCCTGTATACTAGTTATGATTCTTACTGTAATATTGGACAAATTACTTCCCATTTCAACTCAATGGTACTCAGCACTTTTGTTTCTAAACATGGGACAATTTCAAATTTCAAGGGACGGTTGGCAACCCTACACACAAATCTCCTTGGCCAATTATCAATGATCGGGCAGCCATGGCCTAGTGGTTAGAGAGTTGGTCTCTCAATCTAGGGAGTGCAGGTTCGAATCCCCCCCTGACCTCTCCCTACATCTCCATCCATGGCTGAAGTGCCCTTGAGCAAGGCACCTAACCCCACATTGCTCCAGGGTCTGTAACCTATACCCTGACAAATAATAACTGTACGTCGCTTGGAATAAATGAAAGCGTCAGCCAAGTGCAATGTAATGTAATGTAATGATCAACGATCAAACAAAAGGGCAGCTCCCTCTGCACCCCTCACCAGTTCTCCCAGGGCCAGGCAGAGGATGGGCCCAGAACAGGGGCCTCATCATTACTTTGCTGTATGGGTGGGGGGGGGTTGGGGGCTCTCAGATGACTTTGCCCTGGGCCCAGCCAAAGCTGTCAGCGGCCCTGCACCAAACATGACAACTAGGCAGGGCTGGACCGGGAAAGAAATAGGGCCCGGGCACTTTTGGCCCCTCATAATTAGCGGCGCAGAACTGATTCACCAGTGGGCCCCGCACCCTCGTGGGCCCTTATTTTCAGAGAAGTTTTAAAAAAAGGGTGGAGGGCCCACTGGGAAATGCCTGCTATGCCAGATGGCCAGTCCAGCCCTGCAACTATGTAAACTAGTATGTATTCCTTCCCTTTGCAGAGGGCAATGATAGTCTGTCGGAGAGCAACGGGTCGATGACGATGAGCAAGGTGCGGACGTCACGCGCCGCCCTGACTCACCGGCTCAAGAAGACCAAGAGCAAGATGATCAAATGCAAACAGTGCGAGAACTACGTGCTGGTCAATGGAGTTGAATGTACAGAGGTGAGTAATCATGAACACTGTGAAAAAAGTGTCTATGTGAAGTGGGATCATTTTAAAGGTGCACTGTGTAATATTTTTAGCACCGTAGTTTATTTCCTGAATTCATGCAGCCCATTCACAAATGTCGCCTTTTTCACAAATACTTCACCACAACCCTATCAAATTCTAAGTATTCATTGTGACAGGGAAAATTTCACTTTTCATACATGAAAATCGGGATCTTCTCCATTGCCTGCCA
Source organism: Engraulis encrasicolus (assembly GCF_034702125.1). Taxonomy (NCBI): domain Eukaryota; kingdom Metazoa; phylum Chordata; class Actinopteri; order Clupeiformes; family Engraulidae; genus Engraulis; species Engraulis encrasicolus. The sequence continues at coordinate 35,361,914 of NC_085858.1, read as the reverse complement.
TTTTGATTTTCCGGAAATGTGTGTTTTTCCAGAAATGTGACATTTCCAGACATTTGTAGCTGCAAAACTTACTGTACTTTGGTCATACTAGTAAATATTAGTTTAGTTTGTTACTTAGTAAATATTGACGAAAAGATCGAACTTGACAATGTGCAGCATAGTTGCAATACTCTGACCACCATCCTACACAGTACACGTAGTACACCTTTTAAATTGCATTATTTAGTGAAAGTTCCCTCTTTCTTCGGCCGCGGTCCCTCTCTCATCCACGTGTCTCTGCCTCTCTGTCTCTCTGTCTCTGTCTCTGTATCTCTTTCTCTCTCTCTCTCTCTGTCCCTTGTCCCCTCCTCATCCCTCTAATCTCTCTCTCTCTCTCCAACCCCCCCGCCCACCCGCTCCCCCCCCCCCCCCCTCTTCAGTGTGGTCTTGTGATGCACCGTAAGTGTCTGGAGGTGTGTCAGCTGGAGTGTGAGCAGAGGAAAGGCTTCCTGTTTGGGACGGACCTGTCGCTGTTGCTACGGGAGACCCATGAGGAGGTGCCTTACATCGTGCGTGCCTGCACAGCCGAGATCGAGAACAGGGCCCTCACGGTGCAGGTACCGTATACAGCAGGCTCACTGTGAAATGTATTTAATTCATCCCCACCTGACAGCCCTGTAAATGTCTGCATCTCTCTGGACCCGTCTCGGCCTGGGTGCGTCTCCAAACTGTGTAACATCATACAAAGTATTTCCAGCCCCTCTCTCAGCCATGTCAGGGAGGCCTGGGACAGTGAGTTACAAATAGATATCACAGACACTGAGTGGCAGGCAGCTGTAGACAGAGTGCATAAGTCCTCACTCTGTATAAGACATGGATTACTCCAGTTTAAAGTCCTCCATCGCCTTCATTTCTGTAGAAACAAACTTGCCAAAATATTTCCAGATACAGACCCTACTTGTCAACGGTGTTTCAGTGCCCCTGCTACTCTGACCCATATGTTTTTTTTACGTGCCCGTCTATTGCCCCCTTTTGGTCCTCAATATTTGATTCGATTTCCAGTATGTGTGGTCAAAAAATAACACTTAATCCACTGACTGCCATCTTTGGTGTGGTGCCAGAAGAATTCTCCATCTCTAACAGACACTCACAGGCTATAGCTTTTGCACTCCTCCTAGCCCGTCGTCTCATTCTGCTTAAGTGGAAAGACAGGTCTCCACCTTCACATAGCCAGTGGGTCAAGGAAGTGATGATGCATCTCAAACTAGAGGAACTTAGGTTCAGAATCAGAGGCTCCACCAAGAAGTATAAAAAGGTTTGGCAGCCATTTCTTAAGCACTTTAGCACCATCCCCTCGGCAAATCTGGGGTGCGATTCTCAAAGTGCGAAGTAGCTAGTTTGTTAGCAATGTTGCATAGTAAATACTATAAAAGTTGCTAACTCTTGTGTCTCGAACGTTAGCACACAAAGTAACTACTGCTTGGAGTAATGTGCAGTCTGAAGTAGTGGTGACTTTGAAAGTGAGGTGCCTCCTATCCGTATCTGGACAGTGAAGTTGAAGTACAGCTGGAGTAGATCCATTGAGTCCAGACATCACCTCAGCCACCCCAAGTAACACACAGCGCTAGTCTACTTCAGAGCGTGACTCCACCCATTAGCTAAACTTGTAGTACATATTTGACCACAAATGTGTCAATATCTTTTAATCCTGTGGTGCAAAAGCGATGAAAATCAATCGACATGCACACAAAGTGATGATACAGCTGTGAGAGTGTTCAGAACACAAATTCACGTCATGTCATTTGTTCGTGAAAAAAAACCGTCATATCCTTGGAATCTGATGAATCCCACACTAATAATATAGTTATAGCTGTATGCCGATTGAATTGCGTCTCATTTCGATGTGTAATTTGTGAAATATTTAGATAAGAAAGTATTGGTTTCTCCCGGAAATGCGCTGGATTACGTGTCAACTATTTAAATTTTTTTGGCGCGAATTTCATTTCATAGCCTAGGGGTATTTACGCTTGCCTATCAATGGGAAGACGCGAGCCACGCAGGTTCGAAACTAGTGTGCAGCATGTTGACAACAACTCGTGAAATCGTGTTTTGGACCCTACAGTGTAACACATTTTCCCTTGGCTGCACGTGTGTGTTGGTAATGCACAACATAAATTATCTATTTCTGCCAGATATTTCCAAAATTGTGGCACTGTAACCATGTGGATTCGAACCGGTGTGGCTTCTGTTTTCCCATTGGGATGCAAGCGTGAATACCACTAAGCTATGGAATGAAATCTGCGCGAAAATTTCTCAGGCATATGACACTTTAACAGACGATTTTCTGGGAGTAACCACAACTTTATTGTCCAAATATTTTACAAATTACACCTCGGAATGAAACGAAATCCAATCGGCATGCAGATAATACTGCATTATTGGTGCGGATGGTGTCAGATTGTAATGCCACGGCCGTGTTTTTTCACAAAGAAATTACAAGGTGTGTTGTGGAGGAAACAGCGGAGTCACGGTGTCGTGACATCCAATCAAATGTGCTGGTGGTGGTTGTACATTATTGCTTTCTACTTCACGCACTGAATTTAGGAGGAAACAGCTGAATCATGACTCAGCAATCATGCATATCTCTTGTTGCTTCTTTGGTCACGCACTGCAATGCCAAGAAAGTAAGTAGCGGTGTGGACTCAGGAAAGCAGCCGCACTACTTTTGGCTTACTGTGGGAATAGTAAGGTTTCGAGAAATGCACGGATTTCGCCTTGAAGTAAGTAGATAACTACAAAGTACGTCTGTAGTTCAAAGCTAACATTGCGGGAACGCACCCCTGATGGATTAAGCTGAAGCCTGACTGAATCCCCACCCCAAGCCCCACCCCTACCCCTTAACTTTCTTTATTTTTATTATTATTGTTTTATTTTATTATTATTATTATATTATTTATCTTTTTTTTGTGCAAATATGTGTTTCTAGGAGTGTGTGTGTGTGTGTTTGTTTGCCTTTGTGTGTGTGTGTGTGTGTGTGTGTGTGTGTGTGTGTGTGTGTGTGTGTGTGTGTGTGTGTGTGTGTGTGTGTGTGTGTGTGTGTGTGTGTGTGTGTGTGTGTGTGTGTGTGTGTGTGTGTGTTTGCCTGTGTGGGTTTGCCTGTGTGGGTTTGCCTGTGTGGGTTTGCCTGTGTGTGTGCGTGCGCGAGAGTGGTAGAGAGAGAGTGTTTGTTTTTCAAAAGGATGACAGTTATCCCACCTTTGTGGATCAGCTTGAATGGTTAATTGTTACTGGATGAACTCCATGTTACTGTGCTTTTGTGATCCTGCTGATGCATAATCCTATGTGTTTAAATGTCAATAAAAATCATTGAAATATCATATAAAGTTAGTTTTAATAAATCAAAACTTACTGTATCTGACCTGGTCAGATACTATGGTGTGGAGCAGTTCAGGGGTTTTCGAAGGGTCTACTGTCAGACGGAAATGTTGGAATATGGATAGAATATAATGAAGAATATAATTACAAAAAATAATGGTTATAGCTGGGTTCCTGTTCTTGGACTTGGCTGATACTCTATGATATGGAGCATATCATGGGTAGCCAAGAATTCTACATATTATGCCCTTAGTAGCAGCAATTGTAATTCAGTGCCGGGGGCATCTAGTAACAATCTACTGACAATCTATCGACAATCTATTGAATTCATTCTCCTGATAAAACTGCCTGACGATGGGGTGCTGTCATGCAGCATGTAAACATATATGGGCAACACTGACCATGGGGACCCCGGTTCGAATCTGGCCTGGGTCATTTCCCAAGCCATCCCCATCTCTCTCTCTCTCTCTGCAAAGACGTTTTTTTTTGTTTTTTTTTAAATCCTTGTACGTGATTGGGAACAGACACTTGTCTATCATTTTTAATGAGGTGCTACTTTCACTAGTACTTGAAAATAGATTTGAAAATACAGCTGAAATTGACCCCAAAGTGTTACTGACAGTTGATCTTTCTTCTGTTTTCTTCTTGTCAGGGTGTGTACCGCATCAGTGGCTCCAAACCCCGCATCCTCAAGCTGTGCCAGGCCTTTGAGATCCAGAAGGACAACGTGGAACTGTCTGACCTCTCGCCCCACGACATCTCCTCCGTCCTCAAGCACTTCTTCAAAGAGGTACAGTAACAGGATGTCATGTCAGCAGTACAGGTGCCAAACGGTACGGTACTTACGTTACGGTACATGCTTGGGCCTATAATACTTCCATACATCTCCTCTGTACTAATGCTAATGCGTGTCCGTAGTGATTGGCAACTTAGATTCAGTAGTTACAATCCAGTGCCACGTATTCGAAACGACCTGTTTTGAAATATCCAATTCAATCAGGGTAGGCATGGTGGCACTAGGGCCGACTTCAGGCAACTCCACCCTAGTGCCACCCCACCACGCTCTAAATGAAAGGACTGTAGTCTTCTCACTTCAAGAGCACATACAGTTTGGAGTCTGCAGAGTTGGAGAACGAGAGCGCTCAGTAAACCCTTTCCTTTCAATCCAGGGGATTGCCTGGTTGAATGATCACTTGCTTGAATTGGACAGGTAAAACCAGGTCATATATTATGGGTCATACATGTGACACTGGACTGACTCTAATGCAGTGTTTCTCAAAGTGGGGCGTAAGCCCCCCTGGAGGTGGCACGGAGGCATCTCGGGGGGGGGCGTGTAACATCTGATCTGGGGGGCTCGGAGGCATTCAGATCCTCTGAAGGGGGGAATAATGGAAAAAGTTTGAGAATCACTGCTCTAATTACTCTAGATTGCCTGAATCATCGGAATTCTGCCAGTAGTCAGTAGTACAAGTTTCAAAGTGTGTCAGAATCACACTCGTATGCATGGGAACTTTCTTCATCAGTGTGAGGACACTCTTTTGGTGAAATGCTTGATACTGATCTGTCACTAGGTCAAGTGTCAAAGTGTGTCAAAACCGCATGCATGGACCTTATCAGTGTCATGATGACACCCTTCTGCTGAAATATTTGAAAATACGTCACTCATTTCATCACCTACCTAGCTACTAAATCAGGGGGTTTTCAGCGAAAGGACAGCAGCTGTGTGAACTAAAATTGAATGTTGTCGAAGACCTAATTTAGTTTGGTAAGATAATAAATAATTTCAAAATGTATTTAAGTTAGTCACCTAAGAATGATTCCAGAGTTATCGTCAATGTTAGCAGAGGCCTTGAGTGTTCCAACAGTTCCTCTTGTTTGTCAGTCTGAAGTGAGTGCTTTCAATGTCATTGTGAATATGTATATACTAGTGTAGCCTCGTGTGCCATCCTACGTACTTGCGCCAAAAGATTGGCTCTGTACTTAGTCTGGGTACTGTTTTCTGTGGAGCGATGATGGCCGGCAGGATATGGCCGGCCAACCCTCTCCAGAAAACAGCCAATAAGCAAAGAGACAGGTTGGTGGGGGCGAAAGGGGCATGGCGCTTGTGACGATTGCATAAACGCCTGCGCTATCTTGTTGTTGAGAAACTGTCTACGATTGGGTGAGAGCTGTCGAATCATTTCAAACCAGAACTGAGTGCAAACTTCCCTCTTCCTGCAATTGCATCAGATCAAACAACCTCCAGATCATGAATACGAAATTAAATGGTAGTATTATGGGCTGGTCAGGACCAGGCTATATATAGTGTAAATTGTACATTTGAATACTGATGATAAAAGGCATTCTATTCAGTATAGTGATTAATTGTTGTTCCTCGTGTTTGTCAGCTGCCCGAGCCCTTGATGACCTTCGACCTCTACAACAACTTCATCGCGGCGGGCAAAGACATCCAGCACCTGAGTGAGAAGAACCACGCGGCCGAGAGCCCCGGCATGGTGGAGGACATCCTCAACACCCTCAAAGACCTGCTGGAGAGGCTCCCGCCGAGCAACTACAACACGCTGCGCCACGTCATGTCTCACCTGTACAGGTACGTTGTTAACCAATCCCTGCTGTTCGGTCTTGACCAGGTACAGTGTGAAATCGCTGAACCGTAGATGGACCCATGTAGATGACATCATGGTTTCACCGCTCTTCTGATTGGCTCCTTAACTTCCTGGTTTTTGTGAAGGGTTTCCTCTAGCTGTGGCACCTGACGTACTTGTTTTAGAGTGAAATGAAACTGAAATGAAAAGGATATGCGTGCACGGAAACATTTTGTGCAAATGTACAGTATACATCCATACATAACAGGTTTCCCCTTCAAAATAAATTGTAGGCTCCTCACGCACGTTGTCTCTCCTGTCCCCCCCTACCTCACAGGGTGTCAGAGTACTACGAAGAGAACAAGATGTCGGCTGGCAACCTGGGTATCGTTTTCGGGCCCACGCTCTTGCGCCCCCTGGTGTCGGGGGACGTGTCAATGCTGGCGCTGCTGGAGACCAGCTACCAGGCGCTGCTGGTGGAGTTCCTCATCTCCCACTGGGCCCAGGTGTTTGGGACACCTGAGGAAGGGGTAGGGGTAGGGGGGGTGTGGGTAGGGGGGACTACAAGGCGGTGTAGCACCCCTCCGCCCCCCGTACCCACTGCACCCCTCCCTGAGACACCCACCAAGACCTGTCCCACCCCCCTTGACTCCAGCACCCCACAGAGGGACGACGCCACGTCCCGCGAGCGCCCACGCTCTCTGGAGGTAATAAGCATGCACGCGCACGCACATGCACGCGCACACACACACGCGCGCACACACGCACACACATACACACACACGCACACGCGCGCGCACACACACACGCACACACACACACACACACATTTAGGTAATTAAAAGTTCTGATATTCTTTCTGCCTGCAACATTTCCTTAATTATGCTCATCTGCCTTAGAGTGGTGTCATTAAGAATCTGCTTACTCATTAAGTTGGCTGAAGCAAATGTGCGGCAGGACTTTTACTGTCTGAATGAAGGATGTTTTTAGCATGTTCAGGCAATGCCAAAGTAATGAGGGGTCCATTGATTAGAATGGGCAGAGTCACAAAATCAGAGTTACTTCCTCTATGGGTAGTTGCATTAAAACCCCTTCTTTTGCAGACATAATCCTGTGCTGTGAATGAACCAGCAAACTATCGAGCTATGATCCATTTTTTTTTCCAGCATTTAATTATAAATTTTTTCTTTCTGTTTTGTACATTTTGTGACCGTTCCTTTTTTATCTTGTGTACTCCTCGGTTGATAATTTACTCAAAACATAATACGAGGTGAAGATTAACAGTTCTTGGAAGGTTTTGCACACTGCTTTGCTTTTCTTGTGCTGCACATTTCTTCTTTTCTGTCTATTCTTCTTTTCTGTCCCTGAAAGCCTTGGAGCCTTGTTGGCCAAGAGATGAACATTGAATAGACTTTAATGGACTTAATTTCTTTAATAGACTTAATTGCTTTAATACACTGGTTAACGCATACATATATATGAATGGCAGGAGTTTATTTTAACCTGGCTGGGGTTATCCACCTGTGTTTATGGCTATGAGGATAAGTGCATTTACCTGCTGTGCTTCTGCATCACTGCGCTGCAACCGGTGCCCTGCATCAGGACCAGACACGTGTCCACATCCACCTCTCAGACTCTGAGTAGGTCGTGCTGATGGCTCATTCTTTTCAAACTCGGCTGTCGGTGGACGCAAGGTTGTTCTCCCAACAACCGTTGTAAATGCGTTCTATTGCAAATGCAGGGGACGATACAAATGTTTGATAACACTAATGTTAAACGAACTCGGAGAACACTGAAGTGCTCTGAGTTTGAGTTTCGGAACCCCGAGTTGAGTACCCGTTCTTTTGCACTTTCCCGAGGCGGAGGTCTGGGTTTCCGACAACCGAGTTTCAAAAGAATGCACCATTATGCCTATCCCTTCTATGGATGCATTTATGGGCAAACAAATGTATTTGTATGTCCAAAGAAATAACCTTCTTTGACTTGCTGCAACTTTAACAGCAAAACTCACAATCAAAGTCTTTGTGAACACAACATGATAAGTAGTTATCCCTTCTTCCCTCAATAGGATATGTGTTCGCCTGATATTTCACAAATGTGACTAGTTGCTATTGCCTCTTTTCCACTGCCAGTTTTCTGGTAGGCCTACAGCTTGACACAACGCGACTCGGCCGCCACTTTTTGCTTCACGATTGAGCTGTGCTGTGCCTATTCGAAAAGCAAAAAGTTGCAGCCGAGGCGCGCTGTGTCGAGCTGTTGGCCTACCAGAAAACCGGCAGTGGAAAGAGGCATAAGTGACCTGAAAACCCCAGTCATACAGTCCTAGCCCCTTTGACATGTTATAGAGTTTACACATCCACACATCCAGCCGTTGTCAGAATTAGCTAATTGGCCTAATATTTTGGGGTACAGTATACTGTCCCAACATGACTGGAAGGGGGTCATTAATACATGTCACTAGTAAAGGAACAACCCTGGCGGTACTTGCCCCCACCACCCCATTCAAAAGGGTATGATCTGCTCCCACTTCCCAGCTCCCACCTCCCACCTCCCACCTCCTAATACTATATCCATGCGCCCACACACCTCAAGCCCCCCTGATCTGTGTCATTCTAACAGACCCGTGCGATCAAGAGAGATTCGAGCGAGGGTTACATTTCTGACAAGTCCTCGTCCAATGAAGCGGTGGATCAGCTCAGCCCGAGGCCCAATGAGAGAGCAGGTAGGCAGGAGGAGGCGGGGCTGTGACACAAGACAGGACTGTCTCCACGAGAGAGAAGGTAATAGATGTAGTACAATCCAATTCTGGACCACTCGGCTTGGCTTGCTTGTCGCTTTGCTGCTGCGCTGCGTGTGCCTGCCTTTACTACCAGCTGCTGCCGACTGTCACCCTCTCATTGCACGCCAGCATTCGTGGTGAAGGTTATGTGAACGAATATTCACTTAGCGTTATAATTACATCCGTAACAGCACTTCTACTTCCTCTTTGTATACATCTCTATGCTGCCCTACAAAGACAAAATGGAGTAACTACGATTGTAACTGAGAAAAGATACCTTCATAGTATTGATATTAGGTTGGATATTGTAGTTACTGCAAATTTGACAATGCAAAATCTCTAAAAATGGACACTTTTGGACCATAAGTTTTTGTCACAAGAAAAAAACATTTTTTAGTCTTAACTCAATTTTGGTAAAATATGTAGTTACTGCACTTTGCCTTTGTAGGGCAGTACGAATATCCATAAAGATACAGCACACATAACTGTAATTTCACATAATTTCACCTTATTTCTTTCTTTCGGCTTTCATACTGTAACACAGCTACAGTAGCCTATATATAATGAAAATTTACACAGTAAAAAACACTTAAAGAATCGATTTACGGTAACATCTTCTGGGTATTCTCTGAGTAAGTCTTGAATTAACACTGCATTTTTTTTTACCCTGTACGGTTTTGAGTTAGTAGAATTATACTAATTATTTTGAACAAATGGTATTTTACCATACAGATTAAGTCCAAGCCTACAATTAAATATTTTAACAAGATTTGTGAATTAAAACTATTAAAATATAAATTTGAAGACAATAAAAGGTGATTGGATGAAAGGTGAAAGGTGAATAGAAAGTGAATAGAAACATTGACTTATCAAAAGAGCACCCAAGCAAAAAACAAATCTAAACCCTTTTTATGAATTGTGCTATCAAACTATTGTCTTTTTTCTTATACGCTAATTAAAAAAATCTTCTCTCATGTGTCGACAGTTCTTGTCACAAGCTTCATATGCTGCAACATGCATCTCATGCATTTTATATCATCTTATTCAAATTTAATTTTTCTTATTGGAAATGTTTATGTTCAAATTGAACCCTCTCCCTCCCAACCCTCTTCCAGCAGTCCTGGCTGTGAGACAGCAGACAGCGTCCGCAGCCACAGGGGGGGCTGGCCCCTCCCAGACCGCTGCGTCCCAGCCCCAGCCCCAGCTCCAGCTCCGCTCCACCCTCAGCAGGCAGCCCACCAGATACCACAGGCACCCCACCCCAGCCCCCCGGGCCCGCACCTCTAGCTCTCGCTCCTCCACTGGGGGGGCCACAGAGGCCGCGGCACCCACCCGATCAGAGACACCCGACAGCAGCCGCAGCTCCTCCCCTGAGCCCCTGAGGGGACGCCCGTCACACACCCAGACCCAGACCCAGACCCAGATCCAGCTCCAGACCCAGACCCAGACCCAAACACAGCTCCAGCAGGCCCAGACACATGCGCCACACAGCCAGGGCCGGAGGGAGAGTGCTACGGAGATCGCGCGGCCGAGGGGGAGAACCGGGCAGTCGCTGCAGGGCCGCCTGTCGGCCTCCACCAGGCTCGACGTGCGATTGGACAACACGGTAGCGGCCCTGGCGGCGGCCGCCGCTGCCTCAGCCAACCGGGAGAATGCCCACTGTGAAAGGGTGGGGCCGGCTGATAGTGGGAAGGACCACCAATTGGCTAAGCTGAACATCAACCAATCCAATAACAGGGCTGTTGGGTCGGGGGAGGGCAAAGGGCTCAGCCAGTCGATGAGGAAACTGTCTGGGAACGAACGGACTGCACAGAAGCTCCTGTCAGGGCTGAAGCTGAGGCGCTCCAGCCTGGGCAAAGGGGAGCAGCATTTTGTCTGACGGACACAATACCACGGCTGGACTGGCCACTTGGCATAGCGGGCATTTCCCGGTGGGCCCATCACCCTCGTGGACCCCTATTTTCAGAAATGTAAAAAAAAAAAAAATTTTTAAGCAGATCTGAAAATAGGGGCCCACAAGGGTGCGGGGCCCACCGGCGAGTCAGTGTCAGTTCTGCGCCGGTAATTTTAAGGGTGGGGCCTTTTAAGCCAAAAGTGCCCGGGCCCTATTTCTCCCCCACTCCAGCCCTGCACAAGACTGCTTTTGCTACACTGATAAAAGACAAACCTTCCCAACATATACAACATATTGCATGTAACCGACGTACTGCGATACCGCTTTTGCCCTCTATTTCAACACATTGATGTCTGCTTTTGAGTAGGATTTCTTGTCTCCCAACACTTACCATGTGTCTTTGTTTATGAATTCTTACACCCTAACATGTACTGTTATGCACTGGAACAATGTTCGAACCATGGAACTTACCAGCCAAGGATTTGTGGCAATAAGGAACTTTGGAAGAGACTCAGTTGGTTTTATTACAAACAGAGCAAAGTACCATATTTATTATTATTTACTACAAATCTGTGGTCCTCTTATAAACATTGACATAAGTATTCCAGCAGCCAATACAATCGAGCGAGAATTTGCCTGTTGACTGTTGTAAGATTGACATGCTCTTTTCCTTCATGTAATCCTTCATGAGACTGATAGGATTTTCACACCTGGTCCCTTTCAGCCATTTAAGTGAACTCAGCATTTTCAGTGCATACAGTATGTGAAAGCGTACCCAGACCCCTCGGAAGTGAACCGTACTGAGACCTTTTTTTGACGTGGTCTCAGTACGCTTCGCTTATGAGTTCTGACAAGTTACACTTGTGACTAGGTGTAATCACTGAAGGAGGGCTCCAGAGGACCGGGTGTGATCAAAAAGACGAATGACACACCATAAAAGCCTAACAGGACCAGAGAGAGCAGCCGGTTCTTATTGTAATACACTCACAATATGAACAAAAACAGAACAGAGTCCTTTTGCTGTCGGTTCACTTTTTCTCCCACTTAAAGAGGACTGAGTTCAGTTTACTTAAAGGGAACTAGGTGTGAAAATACCCTTAGATTCTGAATGTATCCAGAGACAAAATGTCCATTTGCAGTATTTTGTATGGTGTATTTGAAATGTTAAAATGTACAATCCATTCCTTCAAAATGTCCAATATTGTTTAATGATTATTGCTAGACATCCCGTTATACAGTAGTTGTAATGAATCAATGTAGGCTACTTGAATCCATCCATCTACATTGACTACTACGCAGACACCCATGCACAGGAAATTACTATTCTTAAAACATGCCACCCAGCATATACCCATATCAAGTAAGTGTTTTAACTTCTAACAGATGCTCCTGTTGGTTGGCTCAAGGAGCTTTAGTACTGATCCAGTGATGGCATCTGCTACTTCCCTCAATGGCAATTTTCTTTCCACAAGAGGGCAGTAGTGATGTGTCAGGGTAATCGTCAGGGTGACATATCTGGACACAATAGCATGATCATCTCTAGTCATGATCATCCCGAGACCCATTCAAACACATGTGTTGGTCAGGGCAGGCTAATAGCCTAGAGAAAGGTGGCTACATGTACATTGTACATGGTTCTCTATAGAGCGTTATTTTTAATTAGCCAAATGAAAGCTATCCCCAACACCATTGTTTTAGTTTGTGAACGTCTTGAGTGCTGTTATGGCAGAACATCTCTCACAGGCTCCTTGTATTCAATTTAGCAATTAAGCAACATTTGTTGACCCACCCCACCCCCCCCCCCCCCACACACGCACACACACATATGCACGCGCGCACACACACGCACGCACGCACACACACACACACACACACACACACACATGCGCGCGCGCACACACACACACACACACACACACACACACACACACACACACACACACACACACACACACACACACACACACACACACACAGGTTTGCCTTTTTGTGAAATTCTGTGAAAAGTCCTAAAATCCCTCCTCTTACAAACAGATTCATAGACACACGCACAAGATAAAAAACACACACATTGAGATGCTATACTCTACAAAGGCGTGCGTTTCAACATATACAAACAACATAGTCTGCTTAGCTCGAGCAGTCACACCGTATCCACCTCCCCAATGTGCACTGCTTTGTCCCCCCTCCCAAAGACTCTCCGTCTCATCCTCCTCCTCCCCCTCACTTCCATGCGCGCTGAACTGAGCGCACAAGGGCTGGAACCACTACAACACACACAGGAGATACAAGTCATTTTCTGCCATTGACTAATTGACACCGCGTAGCCTACATCTTGGAGTATCACCCGAGCCTCACTTGCTGGTATATAGACTTCCGTTTGTTTTCTAAAGGTTTTTGATGCTTCCAACGGAAATCTCCGGTGGAGTGTGTTTCACCTCAAGGTAAGCTCGGAATCTTGAGCACGTCGACAGGTTGTTGATGTATTGTAAGATTGCACGGTGGCTTGAGGGTAGCCTGAACAATGACAAAAACATCTCTTATGTGAGTTGTTTGTATATGCATTTAGGCTATTGAATCTCAATTAGTGTTACTTCACACATACTGTGTAGCTTTACTTAAAATTATTTAGCCACAAAAATATCACAAAGTGTTTGAAAAGCCCGACTCTTCGCTCCATGAGGCGCCTTGCTGTTTTGTCATCATGTCATTTGGCAGCATTGTTTTGGTGGTCTCTGATTCTGAATAAGGCACAAACATGTTATTATTTTGTTCACCTTATGTCACAATAATTTAAGGAGCACCCCCATCTCCATTGAGGGGAATCAACAAATGGATTTAAATATAAGCTATTTGGCATAGGCTAAATTATTTTATTCAGATTGCTCAGCTATGTTTTTTGTAATGCACCCCAGTGTGCATAAATCTATACATCTAGGGGACTATCCACAAAGTTTTATGCTATAATATACAACCTATTTTCCCCACTGCTCATTAAGTATTGTGACCTATAAATGATTGGGAAATTTCCAAATTAATTGGGAAAGATTTAATTTTGTGTGGGCCTACATCAATCAAATGAAGAAAATTGTTAACTATAGCATATGTTTGTATTTATTATTGCGAATTTACTGTGATATATTATCTAAGCCAATGACCTTATGTGATATTTCCCGGGGTGTATTGGCTTAATTGTTAAAGTTGGGGGCGCACTCTTCTGAACCTGACTTGGCTGCGGGAGTAGCCCACCGTCGTAAGCCCATTTACCAAACGTTTACTCAAACATTACATCAAAATTACAGGAATTTCACACCATGGCTTTTACGTGGATCATTTTGTTGACTGTTAGGCCTACGTGACGCTATTTTAAGTCTTATCCCTCAAAAGTGAGTGAAGTGATTTACGCACAATATGCGCGTAAAAGGGGGAAATTACCAAAACGATTTGTTTTAATTCGAATTATGTTTCTGATCACCCCAGGCATAATTCCATTCTTTTTAAAAAACATTTTTAAACAAAACCATTTCTTGCAACTGATCCACATGTATGGGCATGGCCTCACAGCCTACATTAATGTCTCTTTATGGTTGTTGATATTATGCAAATTCATTTTGGTTAATTAGGTAGATTTTAGGTGAAACGCAGTAGGCCTATGATGCATTGACGATGATTCGGCGTGTTTTTATTTACAATATTATTTCCTGATATTAATAAGAATAAAGCTGCTGCAATCTGCGCCTCAGTCTGCCCGAAGCTCTCTCCAAATTAAAACCAAAACGCCGGAGGGTCTGATTGACAATTTTCTTTTCAAATATATGATTATGCATCCCTAAATAGTGTAATCACGATGATTTCAATATCCTTTATAACAGCAGACTGTTAAAGAATAAACTGTCACAGATTGTGTGAGGAGCCCTTGTGTTTCTCTTTGCGCGCGCGCGTTAAATATTGCACAATATGGACTTTTTCATATTTTCGACTATACTGTAGGCCTATCACCTTCCCTACTATTGCACGGCTGTCCATTGGTTAATGTAAAACATAACCAATCTAGGTTAGATCAGCATATAGCGCTGAGAAGAAAAACATAGGCTACCCATACCCATCAACATACCCAATTGCTTAATTTATTTTGGTTCAAACATGTTGAAAGACAATATAATGCAGACATATATTTTCAATCTATTCTGTAATATCAAGGGTTTTTTTTACCCACATTAATTTTGGGGGGAAAGGTTGCGCTAAACCCCAACATTCGTTAGGCCTACATTATTACATTACATGACAGTTTCATCCAAAGAGACTTAGCCTATCAATATTTGATTTAAAAATCAGAAATTATTTTATTTCATACAATCAAACAAATATAGTGAAATGTAGCCTATGGCCAAGTTCATGACTGCTGATTGATGTGAGATAGGGCTAGAGAATCATAGGTAGGCATATGTCTTTAAAGACCGTCGTTGAGGGGGTATTTAATGGACATACCATCACTAATCAGACACAAGCGATCAGCTTGTTATGTGACCGCATTATTGGTTTTGGCTTCAGCCATCACTGTGAAAGACAACCCATGGGACGAGTTTAACCCAAGTACCTTTAGGTCAAGCTAATGAGCATAAGCGGACGCGCAGGCACACACACACACACACACACACACACACACACACACACACACACACACACACACACACACACACACACACACACACACACACACACACACACACACACACACACACACCTATAACTTTTCATGGTGGATCCACATGTGAGGTCCATCTTCTACCAGTATGGCTTTCTTGTAAATGCCTATAAATAGGCCTACTCAAATTGGCCTGGACTGGAGCTTTTAATGTTATCGCCATGACCATTGCTTGCACGTTGTAAGTTGTCGAACCCTTATACACCATTTTCGGTTGATAAGTTGGGTGCTGCTGAGTTGTATTGTGCGAATTAACAAAGCAACTATTAAAAATTCAACTAGCCTATTTCCTTTTAAAAAAACAAAAAACAAAAAAACAAACAAAAAAAATGTCCTTTTTCGAAGTGCTCCTTCCATGCATAGGTCTAATTATTGTATTCCAGAAAATGTCAGATATTATTAAATGTTAATAAAGTGTTTATAAAGCTGTGAATAGGTAGTTATCCTAAAGTGTTACCATATATTTTTGCTTAAGACACATTTGATAGGACTCCTGGTGCGTACTGAACGAAAATAACGCATGCCAGTAGCTATAGCCTATAGGCCTATTCCTCTGCTTTATGGGTTGTGTTTTTTCCCCCTGTTATACAGCGAACACTCCGGGGGAAGGAGAGAGACTATGAAAACTGAGGATAGTCAATCATGTCTTCAGCAAGGACCCACTGCTACCCCCTTCGGTGAGACGGGTAACATTTTGACTGCCCTCCGCTTATTTCGGGCGATACAATATTTTATGTTTCTCCAGATCACAAACCCATCATTTGCCCGTCAATGTCAAAAGGCCAGACATTTAACTGAGATGCCCCTTGAGGGACCAGTGAGATCATTTTATTTTCTTGAGGTCAAATTCCCTTGTAGGCCAGACATTTGCACTTCAAGAATGCATGACAACATGAAGAAGTTATTTGCCTTGGCTTAAAATGTAGGAATTGAGGATACGTGTCCTGAGTATTTCGTAAAACCATCAGTGAAATCTTAATAACCGAGTGTGCGACGTCAATTCAATTGATCCAATATCGAAAATTACGTGTGACCCCGGAAGTTCAAGAAAATAGCACTAAAAAAGGAATGATCACGCTGTGTGGCCCTGTGCCCGCATTTATCTGATGTTTCCCCCTTTATTAGAGCACGTAGGAGGGGGTGAGGTGTGCGCAGGCTGCGAGTCGCCAATCGCCGACCGCTTTCTCCTACGGGTGAACGACCGGTCCTGGCACGAGACGTGCGTGAAGTGCGCCGTGTGCCTCTGCACGCTCACTGGCACCTGCTATTCCCGAGATCGACTCCTCTACTGCAAGCACGACTATGAGAAGTAAGTTTAAAGGGTATTTCCCATTGCACTGTGCAATCAATGGGTCAGATTTTTGCAACTTAAAGCTTCTGAAATCTTCATCTTCGTGTAGGCCTACCATATTCACTCCACTTTTAATTATATGTTAGCCTATGCAATTTTCCTGCGCTAAAATACTCTCTGTCTCAGTTAGTAGAATGATACACTAAGGTGCCAGTTAGGCCCACACTGTTTTGCACTGCACATACAGTACATACAGCGATAATGACTGAACATAAGGAATGAAGCTTCAAGCTTGGCCTTCATAGTTATCACACAAGGGGAAACCCGGAGTGTGATTAGAGGGGGGGGGGGGTGGAGAGGCTATGAGATGGTCCATGGGTGAGTGTGTCCCACTCTCTCTCTCTCTCTCTCTCTCTCTCTCTCTCTCTCTCTCTCTCTCTCTCTCTCTCTCTCTCTCTCTCTCTCGCGCGCGCGCGCTCGCTCTCTCCCTCTGTCTCTCTCTCTCTCACGCACGCACACGTGTGCGCACACACACACACACACAGGTACACATACACGTGCACATACACACACACATACACACGCACATACACATACACATACATATACACACGCACACGCACGCACAAACAGATGCACAGGCACATGCACACAGACATACGTAATCGCTCTCTCTTTCTCTGAATTTGTGTATGTGTGTGTATGTTTGTGTGTGTGTACGTGTGTGTACGTGTCTCTATGACCGAGTGGCTATGGGTCAAAGAAGAAGAAGGTATAGGAGGCAATGTGAGGGTGCGATGCACCGAGTGGTCAGCGCAGTGGGAGATGGCTGAGGTGAGATGGCTGGGCTACAGTACACTCTGCGCTGCAGGCTGCAGCCTGTTATCGTTGTTGTGGAAAGTGTCAGACGGCGTCCAGGGGAACAGACAGAGACTCCCCTCGGCTGCCAACATCTGGAGGAGGAGTACAGAGGGATAAAGGGGTGATGGGAGAACAGGATGGACAGACTAGAGGCCGCATAAAGATGAAGGGAGGGAGGGAGGAAAGAGGAGAGAAAGAAGATACAAGAGAATTCCATACACTAGTAGTGAGATATTTCTGAAAGAATTGTCCTTGAAAGTACAGTATGCTCTTTTTTTTCCTTCTGGTCGTTTTCTTCTGTCTTGATATTGCAATTCTGTCATGTGTGTGTTCTGTGGTAAAAGATTCCTTGATCAATGATGCAGTGCACACTCCACACTCCCTCGACTAGCCCACAAAATTCCAAGCATGTTTCAAGCTGCAGCCCACAAGATATATTAACCCCTTTGCACAGAGCCCATGTTATAACGTTACGGTCACCAAAATTGGTATGACCAAATCTTAATCGGTTACTCAGGTATCTCAGTGATGTCGTGGCAATGTTGTTATGATGTAGTTGAGTCTTTTCAGCAATGAAGGAACGGACTTGCCGACAGGCCCATCTGCGCAAAAGAGGCTATACCCCCTACTCTAAATCATAAACGTTTAATAAGTGATCACAAATGAGTTTAATAAATACATTTCATGACGTTATTTTATTGAAATGACAGTTTTTTTTTTTCATTTATCCTTTATTTAGCCAGGATTGTCCCATTGAGACTACAGTCTCTTCTGCCAGGGAGTCCTGGTCAAAATGGCAGCATACATATAGTTACAGACACAGACAAACACATAGACAAAAAGGAAAATAAATGTACAAAAAACACATTAAGAAGAATAAGTTTACATAAAACGTATTTTGAGATAAAAAAGTAGCCAATGTGCTGCAT
>NC_085858.1:35336016-35338516 GCF_034702125.1 Engraulis encrasicolus | reverse complement strand
CTTTACATCACTGGTAGCATCTGATGTCAACATTTGGTGTCCAGGTGTACACAGTATGTTGCCGCAGTAACACCTTGCAGAGTTCATGTGTATGAGGCACTGTGCTGCAGTGTAAAGTAGAACTTTTTATGCTTTAGTTTAGTGTAGTATTCCCCGTTTTTGTGGGGATCTGTTTAGCCTGTTAAGACAGGACCTCTGTAATACATTTGCTCTCAGAATGGCAATGACTGGCTCTGCCGTTGCCAAGCGGCTGACCCGAGTTCGATTCCTGGCTGGGGTCCTTTGCTGGCCCTTCCCCGTCTCTCTCTCTCCCCGCTCGCTTCCTGTCACCACCTTCACTGTCCTATTAGAAATAAAGTTTAAAAAAAAAAGAATGGCAATGACCAAGTCGTAATGTATTACTAAAAGTCCTGTTTAATGTCATAGTAGTGTAGTAGCCTACTGTAGTCTTTTCAACATCTATTAAAGTGTTCCACTGGTGGAACAACGTACATAATGGAGCCACAGCCCCAGTCAGTGATTTTTCACGTTTTCCCCCCTACAGCCTTGGTCTCCAAACAAAGGCCTGTGGGCCAAATCCGGCCCGGGCATGGCAAACATTTGGCCCGCCATTATAACAGTTAAAAACAGAAATATGTGTCATTTTTCATCACTAAAACTACAGTGTGTTATATCTCTCCAAAGCATTCACAGAGGGTTATATCTTATGCTAACAGTCTCTTAACAGACATTGACAAGAAGGTTAGAAAAGGAATTGTCTCGCATTTGTCTCCCATTGTCTCTCATACAAAGAGATGGTATGCTCTTTCAAACTCATTGTGGTGGTGATAGCTCATTAATGGCACAGAGCAAATTCTGAAGGGCATGAGAGTCTGAAGCTGATTTTAGAATGCTTTTAGACACATTATTTTAAAGGATAACTTCAGTCAATTTCAACATGCAGTTGTAATGCTTACACTACCCTGAACTTGCAAACAGCGGTACCTTTTGGGAAAATATTTGGAGTAAACCTATGTAATTAAAAAAAAAAAAAAGTAAACAAACGCTGCCCCCATTAGAATAGCTCATATCTCAGAAAGGGCTGAGTGGAAAAATGTGGCATCACCGGGTACTGACAAGTCAAGGTTAGCCTGAGCAACTAACAGCATGTTGAAATTGACTGAAGTGGTCCTTTAAGGTTCAAAAATACAGAGGTTGCTGTGAAGGTGAATTCAGACAGTTGTTTCTTTTTGACAATAATTCCTTTATCTGTCATGGGGTTTGGGAAGTAATACATGGAATAACAGACTATTTCGGGGTAAAAGTAATTCTCTGGCTCCCTCCAAGTCTGTGCAGCAATAATGGCAATCATTGTGTTTCAGGAATCTGTCTTGATTTACAGTAAGAATTACTGTAGAGAGCAGGGCTTGACATTAACCTTTTCACCCATCAGCCAATGTAGCTTGTGGTTTTCCCAAGTCACTAGCCATTCAGGTATTCTATTAGCCACAGATTTTGCATTGTTTTTTTTTCCTGTCTCATGATAGTGTACCTCTAACCTCAGATGATGAGGTGCTAAAGCAAGATGAGTGTATAGCTTTCTAAATGGAAGTATATCAAGCAAATAACAACTGAGTTACTGACCTTGAACTTAAATACAAATAATTGATACAGAAGGGGCAAACAACAGAATATCTACTATGATGCGTATGTTATACCAAGGAATAAGCTGCCAGCGAAATTGGCTAGTGACACTGACAGTGTTACTAGCCACAGCCAAATTTTACCGGCATTTGGCCGGTTTGCAGGTGTAAGTGTCAAGCCCTGGTAGACAGTGGTTATACTTAACGATTAATAAGCAGTTCATATTTAGATTGAGCTCACCTGCCCACTTTTGTTACAGAGGGGGCAGGGTTTGGAGGATATAGTGGAGGTTGGGGGTAGGAATTTATCATTGTTATTTTTTTATTTCACATTTAAAGTGTGGAATTACATACACTTGCCAGCTAAATAGTCCAGTATATATGACAACAGAAAAACAGCAACAGCTTTGAAGTCCACTGTCAGTCAGCATGTCTATAGCATTACATGTAGAATAGGGTGGTTTTGAGTATTGAGTGTGTGTTAAAGGGTAGTAATGGGTAAGTGGTTTGGGCGTCAGACTTGTAGCCCAAAGGTTGCTGGTTCGACTCCCGACCCGCCAGGTTTGTGGGGGGAGTAATTAACCAGAGCTCTCCCCCATCCTCCATGACTGAGGTACCCTGAGCATGGTACCGTCCCGTCGCACTTCTCCCTTTCAGGCACCATTGGGGGCTGCCCCCTTGCATGGGTGAGACAGAGGCATAAATGCAATTTCGTTGTGTGGTGTACACAATGACAATAAGAGTTGGAGTTTCCCATTTGGCTTTCACTTTCACTTTCACTTCTGTTTTAACATTTGGTTTCTGTTCAGTTTTATTTTTACACTATTCACACATCACACATCCGTAACATGTACAGTATTGTAGTGTAGTGTAGTGTA
>NC_085858.1:35088516-35331016 GCF_034702125.1 Engraulis encrasicolus | reverse complement strand
TATACATACACAAGGAATTTTTCGTCAATTTTCAGTAGCTCTCTCTAAAAAAGGTTTTAAAAAAATGCTAATTATGCTTAAAAAAAAAAAAACATAGCACAGCCAAAACCAAAACTTCTCCTATCATGATATTGTTGAGTTTCAAATTGACTGAGTAGGTAAGCTGCAGTTTATTTCTCACACCTTGGCCAATGAATGTCTTGTTGCTCTGATCTAGTATGGATACACAAGTTCTGTCAAGTACTGTCTGTGAATTCTGTCACAAGTCATTAAGTCAAACATAATCATAAGTCATGAATCATGAGGTCACACAAGTCAAAGCAACTAAGAGGCCCTATTGCTTATCCCTTGAGTGTTGAAATTGCATTGCGTAATGGTGTTTATTTCATCTTCTAGTAGTATCAGTTTACCCAGTGTCTTTCTCCCCCTGAGTTTATTATGGCAATTTAATGCGTATTCACTTTTCCAAACATAGTTGTGACTGGATTTCAAACTCAGAGCCACATGCCTCTAAGAGTGAAACTGAGAATATCGCCATTAGAGATATTTTTTCATTTTTTTGTGATTTTCATTTTTTTTTTTATGAATGTGTGAGTTGAGCTCTGTTCTTTAGAAAACAGTATTGGTTTATGTAAAAGTGTAGTTGGTTTATCCATTTCTGTTTAAATGGGCTAACGTTATGTCTTTTCTATGGGTAAGGGAAACTTTCAGAGCGGATTTCTCTTTGTTCTGCTTTAAGAAGTGCAAACAGTCAAAAGGCCACAAATTCTTCACATCCAAAGTATTTTGGATTCCCATGTATAAGGTATCGTAGAAAGGCTTGGAATCTGCATCAGAATCTATGATAAACTCAACATGCCCCCGGGCCTACTTGTGACCTTTCTTCCTGTGGCTAGTCACATTTCATCCTCTCTAAGCCTTTGTCTTGACATCAAATTGACACTTACATGCTGCACACTTCTCAGCATCATGCATGCATTCCATATATGGCTGTCTGGTGTTTTTGCCATTGGTTGATCAGCATAAACATAAACATTTATGTAATGACAACAGAACAAGTGCAATTATTTGTTTGTTCAATTACTGTCTCCACATGTTCCATCTCATCTGTCTCTCATCATCAGTAATGCGCTCATATGAACATATGCCGCGCTACATTTGTGTACATAAGCAGGTATCACTCACATATGGCGCCTTGTGAGAGACCGGCTACAGACAGACAGCCATGGGTACATGTCAACTTACATCTGTCTGAGTGATTGGTCCTATATCGGTTTGTGTGTGTGTGTGTGTGTGTGTGTGTGTGTGTGTGTGTGTGCGTGCGACGCGTGCGTGTGTGCAAGAGTGTGTGTGTGTGTGTGTGTGTGTGTGTGTGTGTTGGGGGGGGAGGTGTGTGTGTGTGTGTGTGTGTGTGTGTGTTCGAGTGTGTGTGTGCATGTGCGTGCGTGTGTGTGCGTGTGTGTGTGTGTATGTTTGAGTTTGTGTGTGTGTGTGTGTGTGTGTGTGTGTGTGTGTGTGTGTGTGTGTGTGTGTGTGTGTGTGTGTGTGTGTGTGGTGTGTGTGTGTGGTGTGTGTGTGTGTGTGTGTGTGTGTGTGTGTGTATGTTCGAGTGTGTGTGTCTGTGTGTGTGTGTGTCTGTGTGTGTTTGTGTCTGTGTCTGTGTCTGTGTGTCTGTGTGTTTGTTTGAGTGTGTGAAAAAGAGAAGGCGGAGAGATTAACCCCCATGCTACTCCCCAATCCTTGGTTATGAGTTTATAGCGTCTGTCTGGCCATCGCACTGTTTAAACAACAACCTAATTAATCCTGTCTTTATTAGTTTCACTGAGCGAGCGAGCGGTGTGGAGTGGAGTGGGGAGGGCCACAGAGGGGACTCAGGGAGGACGGGGAATCCTGGCAGGACACGCCGAGCCGGGCAGAGAGGGAGGGAGGGAAGGAAGGAGGGAGGGGAGCTATCGAAGGAAGAGCAGAAAGGGTTTAAGAGGAATTTAACAGCTAGACATCGCAGCCTCTGACAAAGAGGCGTAATGGTGACAGGCAGGGCTCTAAGAGTTTAATGGCGATTGGTGAGAGAGAGAGAGAGAGAGAGAGAGAGAGAGAGAGAGAGAGAGAGAGAGAGAGAGAGAGAGAGAGAGAGAGCGCTTGTATAGGCCTGCATTCTTGAAACACACACACACACACACACACACACACACACACACACACACACACACACACACACACACACACACACACACACACACACACACACACACACACACACACACACACACGTGTGCTTTGTAACTGATGAGGACGCTTGGAGCAAAAGCAGGGGAAAGCAGAGAGCAGTTTCATACTGTGAGTGAGAGGATTACACGGTGTGTCTGCCTGGTTCAGCTCAAAAGAGAGATCCCGTACTCCTTCGGAGCTCAGCTTCTTGTTATCCTCGATGGAACAAAGGGCCACAATTGATTGATTAATATGTCCATTGACTTGCTATATAGAGCTTTGTTTGCCACTGTTGAACCCAATACAAATAAGCATACGAAGGGCACCTACTGCCTCCCAGTGTTCATTATGTGAAACTGCAGATGGCAGGCTGGAAGGCAATATTGCAGTGCCTTTCACAAGAGCTCATAAGATGTGAGAGAACAACATTATGAGCTTTAAGAATAGAATCAAAAGTTGGATGAGAGTTTTTTTCTCCATACTTTCCCTATACTTTATCCATCAAAGCTGTGTTATTTCTAAGCTATACTATAGCTTGTTCTTTCCCCACACATATACCTTTGTAATATCATGGTCACTCTTCACGTGTATTCTAACTAATCAATGTAAAACATCAAAACCAGTTGCAAATTTGCATTTGTATTCTAACTTTTGTTTACAAAACACAACCATGAAGCAGTGATATCTGTTCATTTCTCCTGAAACTGTCTGTGTTCACTAGAGAACCCCTCCATTATTCCAGTCACAAATGTAGCCTACCTAATTATGTGCTGAAATCATTTGCACGTTATAGTACAATCAGACTGTGTAACACCTGTGCTCTTTGTCTCTATGTCTTTGTGTGTGTCTGTGTGTTTTCTGTTTGTGTGTGTGTGTGTGTGTGTGTGTGTGTGTGTGTGTGTGTGTGTGTGTGTGTGTGTGTGTGTGTGTGTGTGTGTGTGTGTGTGTGTGTGTGTGTGTGTGTGTGTGTGTGTGTGTGTGTGTGTGTGTGTGTGTGTGCCTGTACCCTGTGCCCATGCCCATGCTTGTGTTTTTGTCCTTGTCTGTGTGTGTGTGGGTGCACATGTCCATGCCTATGTCTGTCTGTTTGTCTGTTCGTCTGTATGTGTGCACACACACCTGTGTGTGTGTCAGGTTGTTTGTGCGGAAGTGCAGCGCGTGCCTGCAGGCCATTGGGCGGTCGGAGCTGATCATGCGGGTGCTGGGGCAGGTCTACCACCTGGGCTGCTTCAGCTGCTGCGAGTGCGAGAGGAGGCTGCAGCGCGGCGACGAGTTTGTGCTGAAGGAGGGACAGCTGCTGTGCCGCGGCGACTACGAGAAGGAGAGGGAGATGCTCGCCGCCATCAGCCCCGCGCCCACAGAGTCTGGTAGGGCTAATGAGAGAGAAACTCAGCAAACAATTACGGCAATAGAGGAACACGGGAAATATAATGCAGTGTTATCGCAACACTGAAAAGGTCAAATTTACCACTGGTCATACTCTCTAAGTGTTAAAATAACACTACAAGAAGGAGAGGGAGATGCTCACCGCCATCAGCCCCGCGCCCACAGAGTCCGGTACGACGACCAGAGACAGAAGTTCAGCAAATATGTAATTATACGGCTACAGAGGATCACAGGAAATAGTGTTATCGCAACACTGAAATTGTCAAATTTAACACTGGTCATACTCCCTATGTTTTAAAATAACACTTCAGATAGGCCTAGGAGAGGGAGATACTCACCGCCATCAGCCCCGCGCCCACAGAGTCCGGTACGACCAGAGAGAGCAACTAAGCAAATATGTAATTATTACGGCTAGAGAGGAGCACAGGAACACTGGAAAAGGTCAAATTTAGCACTGGTTGGTCATACTCTCTCTAAGTGTTGAAATTACTTTCCAACACTTCAAATAGGAGAGGGAGAGATTCGGCGTCATCAGCCCTGTGCTCACAGAGTCTAGTACGACTAGAGAGAAAAATTCAAAATGGCTAGAAAAACACAAGAATTACTTTATATTGCAGTGTTGATTAAACACTGAAAATGTCAAATTTAGAACTAGTGGTCATACTCGTTCTAAGTGCCGAAATAACAATTCAACACTGCAAATAGGGGGAGGGAGATACTCACCCTCAGGAAACCATCGTCTACAAAGTACACTATGCAGTGTTGACATAGAGCACTGAAAAAGTTAAATTTAAGAGTCTGTCCATTTAGTCTTATTTGTAAAGGAGGGAACCATGCATCAGCCCCGCACCCACTGAGTCCGGTACACATGTGGAAACCGATAGTCTGCTCTGTAAACTTCACAGTGTTTGATATAGAGGACTGGCAGAGTTAAATTAAAGAGTCTGTCCATTTAGTCTTATTTGTACCAAAGGAGGGAAGGGAGCCAACTATCAGCCCTGCACACATGAGGAAACCATAGTCTGCTCTGCACAGTAAACTTTACAGTGCTGATTCTAGACTGAAAGACTTGAATTTAACATACACAGTGCTTGTCCATTTGGAACCATTTAGGGTGTCTTATTATCATACCAACTAAAGGATGGAACCATGGATGTCAGGATGTCAACACAAATTATTATTATTTATTTATTTATTTTTATTTACACTTTTACACATATCACACAAACATCACACAGAGTGGACAGCGCTTGTCCACAAGACAAAGGAAAACAACAACAAAAATACATACAAAACACACAATGATAATAGTCATAATAATATAATACAATTGTATTAAAAACTCTATTACGGCCTACTTAACACACCCTGTGCCAGAATTAAGGACAGATTATTTCCTTTGCAACGTGGATTTGGGATTGTGAATGAGTTGCGGGTGGCAATGTTCTGAATAGCGCCAGTCTTTTCCTTAAGACTAATCCTAAAACTAATCGGTGTAAATGCAAGTTACTGTAGGCTTTACACCTAGTGATGAATGCACACCATTGTACAAGAATGCCCCCCCATTTCATGTGAAAACAATGACCAAAGAACAGACATTTCCAATAAAAAAATAATGTGTCAGATGTCGACAGGGATGCATACCTGGGATTTGAGGGATCACACATGTTTTTTTCCTGCTATGCAACTCATATCATGCCATACATTTGCACGCTATTACGGACTACAGTATCTGCTTAATGGTTAAATGAGCATATTAGGGTATTTTTGATGGTAGTCTACCATTCATGTTGATCTGCACCCCTGGATGTCACCATATCTACTGTACCGCCGTGTTTCAGTCCCTTGACATACCCTTTGATGGGGGATGTCTTATTTTAATATGAAAATATTAATAATCTGCATTTCCAAAGGTAGATACTAAAACTGCCCTGTAAATAATGTGGACTTTCCAAGACCTTTCAAATGTGTCACTGGGAATCAATCTCTGATTTCTATTTTTTTTTAATCTAATTTATCAAAGAATCCTGTACATAAATATACAATTCTAAATGAGCAAATTTCATTTATGGAAAATATTTACATTCAAGATGATTAACCATTTATCTGATTTTTTAAATGTTTTTTATGCATGGATGATTATTACATTTCTAAAATATAAAAAAATGTGTCATAAGTTTACTATGTCGGTTTTTTTCTTTTAGAATAATTGAAATCAAAAACCTATTTTTCTTATTAGGAGTGTACAGGGGAATGTTATCAATTCATTGCTGTCTTTCCATTCTACTGTAATGCCACCATGAACAGTCAACATCAAAGATTGTGTTACATGTAGAATGACAAGAAATAATTAAAAAATGAAACCTAACAAATGTTCTATGTAACTGCACTTTCTATAAAACTACTTTCTAACTACTACTATACTTTCTATAAAACTACTACTTTCTATAAAACTATGTAACTTACATGCATGTTGAGATGTTTGCAAGAATAGCAATGCAGCAAATACCGAGACACCTAATAAAATAGTTTTTTTGTACGGTATGTTTGATACTTGTGTACATGTATATTTAACACATATGCTTTTGTCAACAGTGAAGAGTGAGGATGAGGATGGAGGGGGCAACTCGCTGGTGGGGAAGGGAGGAGAGGACAGCAAGGAGCACAAGCGCTCGAAGCGGCCGCGCACCATCCTCACCACACAGCAGCGGCGAGCCTTCAAGGCCTCCTTCGAGGTCTCCTCCAAACCCTGCCGAAAGGTGAGCTCAGCTGGCGCCTTGTGCTTGACTGTCTGTGACAGACATTTTAGTCAGACATTTACTTTTTTTTAGATATTTTTTTGGTCTTATACAACTGTACTGATGATAGAACAGTGTACAGGAAGCGAATGAGTAGAGAGATGGGGAGGGGTCGGCAAAGGACCCGGGCCGGGAATTGAACCCGGGTCGCCAGCGTAGTGACCCAGTGCCCTCCCCTATACTCATTTATTCAATTGTGTATCTATTACACATCATAATACGCAGGTGTGAGATAGCTCAGTCCAGGTATATCTGAAGAATCTCCTTTGTATGTCGTATTTCTGCTTTTTATGTTTCATCCTACAGGGGTACAATATACTCTCCAGAGTAAGGAAAAATAAAAGCAGACACTGAATAGACATTTAGGGAAATACTCTTGAGTTTGGATTCATACAACACAACTATTATTTATTGGTAACACTACCCCTGTCTTGTAGCCTCGGACGGGCCTGTTCTCTCTTTGCTATGACAATCCTGAGTGCCATAACAGTGTGATACTTGGTCATTACAATACAATTTTGGTGATATGGTTATTACATAGACAGTACGCAAACGGCTAAGAGTAAACATTACACACTGTGGATGATTCCCATTGTGAGGGCTGACTGACAGATCCGGAGCTAAACTGGTGGTCTTTCCCTCACCGTAGGTGCGGGAGTCCTTAGCCGCAGAGACGGGGCTGACTGTGCGGGTGGTGCAAGTTTGGTTCCAGAACCAGAGAGCAAAGGTGAGTGCTTCGCCTGCACGTAACACTAAACAACATAAAGAAAAAAGATCTTTGGTTCCACTGATGTGACTGTTTATCACTTATCCTGGGCCCAAACCTTATGCCTCTAATATCTACTCATGTCCTCTTTAAACTTATTTCATTTTCTGTACATCTACTCATTTTCTCTATTCTTTGTAGTTTCTTCTTTTGTCTTCTTGCTATTCTTTCTGGTTTCTTTCTCTCTTTTCTACTTCACTTTTTATTTTCATCTTTAACATTGATGTTTATCCATTTGTTAAGCACTTTGAGCTGCATCCCTTGTATGATATTGTGCTATACAAATACAGTTTTTATAATTATTATTATTATTAAAACTCATGGCTTTTATGACATATGTTCAGTATCGTTACTTCATGCACAACAGATGCCTTCTTATCGCCATCTCGTCCCCCGGCGATCTTGGATTACAGTACATGTTCTAATTCTGAAGTCCTGATTTTCATAAAAAATGCAACATGTCTTGCCATACCGCGGCAGTATAAAATAATCCTCTCAGACACCACTAAATTCTGTGAACTGCATTAGGAAAGGAGCCTTGAGCCAGTGCTTACTTGGTAGCTCTGTGAAATCCAATAACACAGAGGAGCCACCGCTCAAACGTAATTGAACTGAATTAATGAATGTGTGCTTGTGTCAGTCAGTCAGTCAGTCAGTCAGTCAGTGGGTGAGGGCGGCTGACTCCCTGCCTGCGTGTTGGTTTGGTTTCAGATGAAGAAGATTGCCCGCCGGCAGCAGCAGCAGCAACAGCAGCAGCAGCAGGAGCAGGAGCAGCTACGAGGCGGCAGGAGAGGGACGAGCCGTGGGGGACAGCAGAGCAACGACGACAGCGAGGGTGAGGGTGACGGACAGTGGAAGCACAAAAGCAAACAAACCTCCACAAAAACACACGCTCAGCTCACAAACTGAGCCATTTCATATTTTGATATACATCTTTAGCTGCAAAACATACTTTACTCCCACTACTCACATACTGTACAATTAGTCAGACAAGTAAATGCAGTTACATTACTTATTAAAATATTCATGAAAAGATCAATTTGGGAATGGTTCAGCATAGTTGCAATGAGCAGCATATGTAGGGTAGTTCCAATGCCTGCTCTGGCTACAAATCTACTGTACTTTTAATAACAACTAGTAACATTAATATCAGTAATGGGCCCATACAAACCTTTGTTTATACTGTAAGTGAAGATGGCAAAGAAGGGTAAGTGAAGAGGAAAAGATGACCGCCATTGAAGCTCAATGTTTTTATTCTTGTCTTATAGATGGTTCCAGTGGTCACGGATTGGACGGTCTGCTGGCGTATCCTCAGCTGCATCGACAGCAGCTCCTGGCGCTGGATCCAAACATTTACGGAGCGGACCAGTTCCGCCACGGGCTCACGCCACCACAGCTGGGCCCGGACCAAATGCACGCCTATGGTGAGTTTAAAGTGGAAGGGCTGTTGACCTACACACAGTCTTTGGGCTGCTTAATTGCATGAACACAATAAAGCTCCCCTTTTCTCTTGCAATATATTCTTTTTATGTATTTGTTTTTTATTCTTCAATCCTGCTTGTCTTTTATAGCCTACTCTACAGATCTAAGGTATTTTTTAGCGTTTGCCGTGAAAATGATCCCCATAATCACCATAAAAGCTTCTTTTCAGTTCCCCTACAACATTCCTTTGATTAAACTGGTGGTGTGCTGCTGTTTGTCTCCATTCCTGTCTGTTGCCGTAGACTCCGAAACCGTGTTCCACGACCTGGACAGTGATGGAAGCCTCAGCCAGCTCGGTGACTGTCTCCTAGCAACAGCGGAGGGGGGTCTATTAACAGGGCGCTTGGGAAATCCAATCGATCGCCTCTACTCCATGCAGAACTCCTACTTCACTTCGTGACCCCAGCACCCTAAACCACCCAACCCCGAAGTTGACCTTGACCCCGCACCGTCTCCACCAGCGCTGGAGGTCGGACAGATGATGAGAAAGGGGCCTTGCCATAATTGGTTTGTTGCTCATATGAAAGAAGTCCATATTGCGCTGTCAAGAGACTGAGTTTTACTCAACACCAGGACATAGGCTAAACCTTACGTAGATGGAGGAACTCCCACATTGTTTGTTTTGTACTCTACTGAGAAAAAAAAGAACGCATTTTAGGAGACTGCAAAGCTATTGTTTTGGTTTCCCATTGTTTATGAATTTCAAAGGACATCACACACTGATGCTGAATCAATATTGATACATATTCTGGTAAATTAGAAGCACTTTTTGAGGATGCAAGTTCAGTACACAAATTTGTCCAAGAGTATTATTCGTAATTACCCAGAAAATGTTAATGTTGCCAAGACTTTTCATAACGTTGCTACACCAGAGAACTACTAAAAAAACAATATGATCTGATATAATTGGTAAAAGCCAATTGGAAGAATACATTATTTCATGGTAGTGAAAAGAAACTGGAGCAAAGATATAACACAAAGTTTACTGGCTCCAATTTTGTAAAGAGAATGTTTGTTTTAAACATTGACTTGGCAGGTTCGGCCCAAATTACAGTACATATCAGCATTGCCATCATCTGAGCTACCGCACTTCGCTCACAGACAGTAAATTGTGGGTCTCCTTCATTTGGTGTGTACAATCAGCTTTGCATGGAAATTATAGCTGTTTTTTTTCAGATATGACTTTAGAAACGGGGATTTTTCAGACATGATGTCTAAAAACTCTTGCTGTCTATGAAAAGACAAAGCGTGGCAGTCGGTATTTGCACATAAAGTGGTGTTGCAGTAATCTTATAATTTTCAAAAGGATATTGCATCTCTCAAGGCCATATAATGACTTGAGACTTGTAGCCTGAAAATCATGGAAAGTCTGGGCAATCTAAACATTTTTCAGTATTTGCCTTTGTGTAACTGTTGACATGAACTTGATCATTTCATACCGTTAGTGAAATAATCGGGCCCAAGGAAAGAAATGAGGGTGAAAAAAAAATCTTATTTGCATATTGAACGTGTCATTTCAAATATCGTGCACGTCCCCTTATTCAACAAGACTACTGGAAAAGATAAGGAATAATGATTGTATGGCTTTATGTCTATCTGATTGTATAACATATGAGGTGCTTCTCTCATTTCTTTTGTTTGTAGGCATAATCCTAATCCCCTCAAAGGTCTGCCTTAATATAGGCAATGCATGGCTATCCGTTCTTGACCTCATACCGTAGTAATATGTTACTAATTAAATGGTAAAGCACTTAAGAGACTACGAGGTTAGCGAGGGAGTCTCGATGAGGATCATGGCTCACACATACTGCAGTCGTGCGGGAAATATAAAGGGGGATGACGAGGGAGAGTTGTGGGCTTCAGAGGCTCAAGTAGGAGTGAACCTCACAGTATCAAATAGGATCTTGGAATCACCCATGACTAACAGGTTGCCATGGTGCGCATGATAGAAGAATGTGAAATAAATTCTGGAATATCGAGACGTGAAGAGAGCAGACTGACTCAGGTTATGTGTGCTGGATCTGTACACTGTAAACAGTGAAGCATGAAACCAATGTTAAAAATGAAAAGGGAGTGCAACAAGGATTGCACTATTTTTCCGAGTGTGGTGATCATATTCGGTAACACATAGTTACAATTTGAATGAATCGATGTAAAGGTATTCATGCAGTACAAATGCGTTTTTTTGGTTCTATGCTTAACATTTTACAGAGTAGATCACCATTAGTGTATTAGTCACGATAGGTTTTACATGGAAGTTTATTTAAAACATGTTCTGGTAGTACTTGTGCTATAATTTCAGAAGAAAGTTAGTATTGTTTAGTCCCACCACTGTGACATAATAGAAAAAACGACTTAGGTTTGATTAGTGCATTTACAGTACGTCATTCATAGATCAGATCAGACCAATAATATTGGCCATTGCAAGTGCAGACACAAGGCCACAGTGTGTATCTAGTCAGAAACACACACACACACACACACACACACACACACACACACACACACACACACACACACACACACACACACACACACACACACACACACACACACACACACACACACACACACACACACACACACGGAAAGGACAGAATAAGAGAAAAATGATCAGGGTCTACTACTACTACTACAGGGTTGTTTTTTTAAAAGACAGGTAGAAACAGGGTTCACCTCTTTGACTTATACTGTATTTGGTTTTGTTTTTTTTCTTTCCCCCTTGTCTCCTGGACAATGTGACTTAAGTTATCAGGATAGTGCAGGGCGACTGGAAATAGTGTGATGCTGAAACATTTGTGTCCCAATGTAAAAATAAAATGTGTTTGTATAATTACTGTCATCTTAACTATCACCACTACTGTTAATGGATGTAGTCACTCCTCATTTCCCTTTGTATTAGTATATGATGCTTATAGATATTTTGTACTTTTCCTTGTGCTCGTGGTCATAAATATTGGAGTATTTATTTTGCAGCATGTTGAACCAGCAAGAAAACACAGATTACTGATAAGTGTACCATTTCCATAAACAATGGACGTCGTTCTAAGGATATTTTACATATTGACCATATAAAATATGAAGGACCAAATACCACTTTTCCCTTTGCAGTTATTGGCATGTGATGCTTCATGGTTACTCAATGTGTTATAATAAGACATCTCGATCTCGGTAATAACCATTGTCTGACAATTGTCTCAAATGCCACCCCACAACGGTTAATCATTTTTGTTAATTCTACTGAGTGTCATTTTTTATGTGACTGCTGTTATCCTTGCATCACAACATATTTTTTAAAATCAAGACACAACTATTGTACAGTTGTATCATTGATCCCAAATGTTCAGTCTAACAGTACAATAATTGTCACTTAAAAAAAGTAAAAGAAATGTCTTGTTCCGAAACAGTTGTTCCGCATGGCTGCCCTGGGATTTAATGGCTCATCTGACACGTTCTGCTTACTAGTCAAAGGACTCATAACTCTGCATCCTCCCTGTGTCCGTGTCAGTGGTCAAAGACAGCATGACACCATACATCCCTCTTTGTCTTGTCATACCACACTTTATTTAGCCCTCACCCCTGCCCACACACTAGTACCCTGAGAAAAACCACAGGCAGCTCACATTCCTTTGGAAATATTAGACCTGTGTTGGTGGTGGTAAAAAAAAATCAAGTTATAAAACTTTGCTCTAGTAATTCTTGAGATATGTGTATTACATGGTATGTACTTTGTAATTACCACCTTTTTAGCTGTTAGATAACATGTAACTTCTTCCAGTTACATTGTAGTTATGCAGAAAGTACACAGTAATTACCGTACCGTAAAGTAAAGTGTTCCCTAAAACCTTATAAACATGCTGAACAGTGCACATCTAAAAAGGTGCTTTCCAGTGTCCAGTAGTGTTGACCATGACCCTGATCAAAGTGTGGCTCTTCCACTCTACTCATTATCTGGTCATGCTTACTACCCGCAAGTTAAACATTAACATAAAAGCAGCAGAGAGTAAAGGCAACGAGATGCCCCTTCAGCAACACACACTCTGCAAGTCACAACATGATTATGACTTAAGACAGTGTTTTTTTTTCTTCTTAAAGCACCCCCTTACCTGTGCCCGACTAGACACGCACCCCCAACCCAACATTTCTACACGTGTATACGTTCCAAAAAAAAAAAAGATTAATTAG
This sequence comes from Engraulis encrasicolus, assembly GCF_034702125.1. Lineage (NCBI taxonomy): Eukaryota > Metazoa > Chordata > Actinopteri > Clupeiformes > Engraulidae > Engraulis > Engraulis encrasicolus. The sequence continues at coordinate 35,318,191 of NC_085858.1, read as the reverse complement.
AAATTAAGTGATCAATTACAATGCTTCATCGGTGAGACATTTATCAATACCTTAATGACTTCAAATGGGGACCAAAGCAAGTATTCATTTGGTTTTGATTTTCCCCAATTATAATATTCGTAAGCAGAATTTTGGTCACAAACTCAACAACACAAATAAAATTCAGCGGATCACCTGCAATCTCTAGCGCACCCCAGGTTAGGAATGACTGACCTAAGAAGTTCAAGAAGCAAACTGCATTGAAACCTCAAGTTCTTTATTCTTCGAATCACAATATCAAAATCTAACATAGATGTGTCCTAAGCAGCATCTGCTGTAGAGATTCCAAAATAAAAGTTGCAAGTACAGTACTGTACACTAGTTTGTAACAGAAATACTGTATCATGTCTGGTAAGTTAAAAACTACTGTCAGCACAACAGATGTTTTTTGAAAAAAATGTTTATTATTACATGCTTGGACATATAAATACATTATCAGTCATTATAGAACGGCTCAAGTACAGGAGGTGTAATTATAAAACGTTGATCACAAAAAAAAAGTACAGGAGGTGTGAATGTGGTTGTGCAAAACAACGACTGCTGTAAGTGAATGCTGAGATGCTCAGCAATGGCCATTCTTACAGCACACTGAGCCAGCAAGGTTCAGGAAGCACTTCCAGGTTTGAAAGAAATCTGCAGCTTATTTTGAAGGCAGTAGTGGGTGATGTTACGATGGCTGAGGTGCTTCTGCGGCTGTTGAAATTACACAAACAAACAAACAAACAAAATAACCTCAAGGTAAGCACGGCACAAGGTAAGAAGCGAGACATTTTTGTATGAAATCAGACTCTCAAAGAAGTTACTGGGGAGCCCCCTCATGGCCAAAGATTGCAAAATGACAGTTGTATGGAATATTATGCTAGGATATTCTAGAATCATGTGCTCATTGTTGTCTCTACAGAAAAGAGCACAGTCCCTGTCTATCAGATGAATGCATGGCTATGTTTGAAAGTATGTAGAGTAGAACATAATGGAATGGCTTTTATTCTATTTTATTCTACACTCTTTCAGAAAGTACACATTTAGGTAAGCACAGGTGCCCTGTCCACAACCCAAAAAAAGTAAGTGTAAAATCAGATTCTGTCACACATGAAAACGACAATGCACTCCTAAATTAAGAAAAAGTCTGCTCTTTTTGTATTCCAATTCCAATTGTATTCCAATTTAAATGTGCTCCTTCCCATAAGCTTAATTTCTCTTATTATGGGGACTCGACTTCATCATGCCAATACTGTCTGTGACCATACTGTGATCATAACATGTAAATTGACAGACTAAAGGTCCTGGGGTGAAATAAATTCATTCATTCATTAACCTTCACAAACAATCAACGGACTGTCCGTATTATCACATAAACAGAACAGAAGTTGACCAACTAAAAGTGATGGGGTACATACATGAATTCATCCATCTTCACAAAGAAAGTGTGAAGAGAAAGAAGTGAACGGGCACGGCACTTTGCACAAAATGAGGAGGAGTTCTGTTATTAGTGTTGTCCTCTTCTGTTTTATACAAATGCAGTGTTTGACTACTTGATTTGTGTATTGCGGGATTAATGTTTCATTGTTAATATGTATGTGGTGAAACGGAAGTATTCGTATTCGTAAACAACTACAGTAACAAGAGGAGTAGGGGCATGAGCGTACCTGCAGCACTAATGTCGACAGTCTCGGCGCAGGCTATGAAGCGGGCCACCTGTGCCGAACACACCTGGGCATCCGACTGGTTCTCCCGCAGGCAGCGCTCAAACTGCATGAACTCTCCAGCGCAGTCTGTCCGGATCTTCTGGATCACTGGGCTGCCAACAGTGAAGCAATTACCACTTTTGCGTGTGTTTCTTTTGTATCGGCAAGTGATGTATGCTATTATTATGTCCGCGATTGTGATAGATGAAATGTAATGTGATGTACTGTAATTCAATGTAATGTAAACATCTCAAAAGAAAGTTAGTAACCTACTGTTTGGATTCACAATATCAGACCACCAATTTGGTCAATTCATCATTAACGCATCATCTGCCTAGGCAGCACAACATGTCCATTTGTATCTTCTGTATCAATGTACTGCTGATGCATGAGCCGTTACAAAGACATGACCGCAATCTTGACTAGACTACTGTGTGAAAATGCCTATCACATACGACTGGTCTAGGGCGCTGTAAGCTGCTGAAATGTAATATGATTGCAACGTCACTGCACTGATGTAAGGCCACCAAAAATTATGAAGACATTTATTAGAACCAGCGCTGTGGTACTTGAGTCCAGAGTCCAGACTCAAGTCCGTTTTTCTATGGACTTGGACTTGTCTTGAACTCACTATTAGTTGGACTGGCACTTGTCTTGGACTCTGATTCTGGTCTTGACAAATTAAGCTTTTGGACTCGCCCAGGTCTGTATTTAATATTTAGGTTAGAACACTGGCCATCATAGATTCTGTGTGGAGTGGAGCTTGAAGTCCAATAATATACACAACTTTGTCTTCATATCCATGTCATGTCATGGGTTACCTTCAAGCATTCACATTAACGGCATTCATCCTTTCCTTTTCATTAACACTGATCAACATGTGTCTCGGACTTGACTTGGACTCAGTCCTCTTGACTTGGACTCAGAACCTCGTTGGAATCTGACTTGTCTCTGACTTGACTTGGACTCAGAACCTCGTTGGAATCTGACTTGTCTCTGACTTGACTGGTCCTGGTCTCTGACTTGTCCTTGACTCTACAAAGGTGGACTTGACTACAGTCCTGATTACAACTGTTTTTTTTTGTTTTGTTTTTTTAACTCCAGTGTACATAGTATCCAGCAGCTGCATTGACAGCTGCACAAATGTCACAGAGTTTGACATACTTAGTAGTAGTCTTAGTAACTTACTGTGAGGATGTGCAGTGTGCTACTTTCAGTTTAAGTTCATGGCACGTCTCCTGCCACGTTGAGGGGTTGGAGGACACACAGGCCCCATACGCCTCCATCTCCTTGTGGCAGAACCGAGCCGTGATCTCCATGGCAGCCTGCCTGTTGTTCAAAACAGTGAGAAGAAAACAACAGTAAGTCAAGTGCAACATGACGTACCACATGACTGCGACATAAAGTATCCAATGTAAAATAGAATGAATGAATAGAATGATTGCCTTATGGCAATACTGAATGGGGCACACAGGCAGTTGAATGGGTCATGATGATGATGAATGAATGACACACAGCAAAGGGATTGAGTCTGATAGGTATCCAGGCCTATACAAAAAAGGTAACCAGGCCTGCTGCTATATACTGATATAAAGTTTTCGGGCCTGCAAAACTAACCCGAAGACAAAAGCAAGAGAAGGATCGAATATAACGAGGATGTTGGATGTGAAATGGCGTGCACGAGATGAGAGAACCAACCATAGGCTAAAGTTAAAACTAGGCATGTGGCATTAACCAATGATACAGAAACAAGTCATATTCAAGACAGTGGGAACACTACAGGCAATGATGTGCATGCTAACGTGCTGCATTCAATAATACAGTCGAGTAAACCAATGTGTTCAGTTCACTCTATTACAGATTGTGCAAATATTTTGGGCGTCATTATTTGGCAGTTAATACTCACATGATTGAAAAAGGATTGCTGAGTAGAACAAATGCCAAGGTTATTCACGTTGACAAGCCTCCGCTCGACAGGAACCTACACATGGGTAGAGTAGACAACGCCTCTCGCAACCGGAGTGGCTGTGTTGCTGTCTTACGTAGCCACGCAGCTGAAATAATTGGTGTTTCCAAATGTCCGTCACATCCTCATGCGATATGGGCACTTCTTGTAGCATTTGTCGTCAGACATCACATTACAACTGCAATGAATGACTACTACCACTGACATAAAGAATAAAAACAATTCGATGGCTGGACGGGGCATGTGCAACTCATGCTCCTGTCACGCTTGCTCTTTCTGTTGTCATAGTGACAACTCTATGCCGGAAGTGTCGTGGAGGTCTTGCGTGTTTGCGTACGCGGAAGTTGGCTTCGATGTGAAAGAAATTCAGAAATTGAATCTGGACACCGACTGGACCAAGGAATAGCGAGTGTTTATCGTTCGGCAGCAATTTTAAGTCTGGAGGAGGTGGCGAGAAGAGGGGGCAAGTGTGGAAGGAATACGCGTGACTGAGAGAAATGGAAAAGGAGGAGAACACGGCTGTAGATGGAATTCGGGGGTCGGTGGATCAGCAGATGGCCCCCTCTATGAACCACAACCATGATAACAGTGGCAGCGACGAGCTAGTTAGCTCAGTGTCACTGTATCGACGGAGGCCTAGGCTTTTCCACGGCACAGTACTTCCATTCATAACAGTTCTTTACCCGGGCTGGCTTTATGTATGGTTAGGGATATATGGGGTTGAGGACTATCCCGAGCCTGGCCTGCTCGCACTTGCCGCCATCGGTATAGCGCACGTTCTGACGGTACTGTCTGGTTATTGGTCAGTGCACGCACACTGTTTTCTCACCTGCGCGAAGGTAAAGTTGCATTTGTGTTTTTGCACCGATTCTGCATGTATGGGATGGCAAGTGCCCCTGGTCTGTGTGTACTGATGTGATTCAGTGTGTGGTGGAAATCTTCTGTCATAGCTGTCATATTGAGATCCATATGTCATGTCAAATCACTGGGTTTCTTATAATGGTGCACTATGTTTAGTTTATGTTTAACAATTTGGTGTAAATATAATAGGTGCATGCACTGACCATTTTTAGACACTGGTGTCAATGTTTTGTTTATAAGGAGAGTGGTAGAGGTTGAATGCTGGGTCAGCTCAGGGTTACAAGGCAGTGAGAAATTTCCCTCTGTGTGCCAACAGGAACCAGATCCAGAAAAGGCCACTTTGGCCAAAGTAATACCCACGCCAAACAATGGCTCTGCAGAGCTTGTGCCTTTGCAACGGGACCAGGTGAGAGTTCTTATCTGTGGTTCAGATGTAAGCATGCTCCTTTTCCTTTGAGACGACTTATTGTTGTGTCTGTTAATATGCTCTCTGCTGAAGGTTTAGACACCCAAAGCTTGTAGATAAATCAGGAAAGCCTTTATTGCACATATCTGAAGTGTGCAGGTGTATCCTTTTTGCATTGTCTGTTAACTTCACAATGGAACTCTTCTACTACCAGCTAACCGTGCATGTGCAAAGTCCAAACCTGGATGCTCAGACTCAGTGTCTCCAGTTGATGTATTCTGTGGTTGCGTTTGGTGTCACACCCCCGTGCTTGTACCATCTTTCCTCCTTCCCCACAGGATGAGAATGAAGAGGGCGTCCTCTCTTTCGAGTTCCAGAAAATCAGGTACGTGTTTGACGGCAAGGAAAAGAAGCGTTTCCTCCCCGTGGCCTTCCCAGTGGACCAGTCCATGGGCTTCTTCCAGGCCTGGAGAGGCTACCAGGAGGAGGCCGACCTGCGCGCCGCCGAGAAGCGCTATGGGACCAACCGTGCCGAGATGGTGGTGCCAGACTTTCTGGAGCTCTTCAAGGAGAGGGCCACCGCTCCCTTTTTCGTCTTCCAGGTGCGTTTGCAGGAGAGTAAAAGATCTACTGTAATGCATGAATGGTATTCTGTAAGATGTAATGTTTGACTGGCATTTTATCCATTGGCTTTGTGTTGGCTTGTGAGAATTCCCAAAAGACAATGTTATGCATTATGTGGACATAACGAGCTCAGAGCATCCCCTGGCTGTCTATATTTACAGGGATGCCAAAGAATCCCTTTCACTGTCAATGAACTGTAATGCGAAACGCTGTATTGACGGAAACATGATCGTTGTTATGCTCTCAGCAGCAGTCAGGGTCGTACACTACTACTGGGGCTATTGGAGAATTATTTCTGTGACTTCAGTGTGATGTGAGCGCTTTTACGAACTGAAATTCCCTGCGCTTTTGAGCAGGTGTTTTGCGTGGGCCTGTGGTGTCTGGATGAGTACTGGTACTACAGCGTCTTCACCCTCTTCATGCTGGTGGCCTTTGAGGCGTCACTCGTCCAGCAGCAGATGAGAAACATGTCTGAGATCCGCCGCATGGGAAACAAACCTTACATGATTCAGGTAGCCGTCAAGTCTCCCCTACTCCATGTGGTCATTATACGGGTCTTTTTTTTAAAATTTAGATTGGATTACACACAGGATTCAGTTTTATTGTTATTACATATGTATAAATACAGAGTAACAAGTTGCTGTGGGGAAGTGGCCCATTTAAACATTCTCTCTGAAAAAATGAGCAACACTGCGTTACTATTGTTTATCATTATATACATCATGTATGTGGTTTCAAATACATACTACGGATAAAGCCAAACTTTCTCTAACAAACCTTTGAAAACATTCTTACAGGTTTATAGAAATAGAAAATGGCGTCCAATTTCAAGCGATGAACTTGTCCCTGGTGACATTGTATCAATAGGTAAAATCTCCATTTTCCTTCCATCCATTCTATTGTGTGTGAAAAACCTTTTATGTGTGAATAACGTCAACGTTTGTGGCACTGTCTTAGCTCTTCCATTTGCTTTCCTCTGCTCTCAGGACGTTCTCCACAGGACAACCTAGTGCCCTGCGATGTTCTTCTCCTCCGCGGCCGCTGCATTGTAGACGAGGCCATGTTAACAGGAGAGTCCGTGCCACAGATGAAAGTAAGGCACTGTTCCGCTCTTAACCTCACCCGTTTCCTGCATTTGTTTCTCTCAAATATGCGTTTAGCTCATATTATGACATAAGGTTCAGCTGTGCTCACTCATGGCATCCTCTCCATACATAGGAGCCCGTGGAGGATTTGGACCCAGATAGGTACCTGGACCTGCAGTCAGATTCACGTCTCCACGTGATCTCCGGAGGGACAAAAGTGGTGCAACACAGCCCCCCACTCAAAGCCACCGCCGGTCTTAAACGTACTACTCGCCACAACTTCCTCTTTTGTCTTCTAGCGTAGCTATCTTTTGTAATCTAGTGACTCACTTCAAAAATCCTGCCCTCCTGACTTGTGTAGTGTGTACCGAACAGTTGCAAAACATGCAAGAAGAATGATAACTTGACTTGCGTAGTTATGAAATGATAATCTTGTTTTTGTGTGTTTGTACTTCCTGTGTAGCTGTGGACAATGGATGCGTAGCGTATGTTCTAAGAACAGGATTCTACACTTCTCAGGTGAGGAGGAATTTCCTCTCGTTCATAAGATGGACTCCTTTATTGTCCCCTAAGGGAAAGTTAAAACTTTATAATAATATCTGGTTATAAAGACTTAGTCAATAATTAACTAATGATGAACAAAACATTAACACATGTTTTTATTATTAACAAAAAATGATTAATGCTTTATGAAAGATCTTCAAATAGTATGATCAAGATTTTACAAACCTTATAAGAGAGTATTTTTTAGTCATTTACAAACAATTTGTAAATGTTTGATAAATATAAAATATGAACATAACATTTCCCAGTCATTTACAAACATTTGTTAATGTTTTGTTCATGATTTGTTAATTACTTATGAAGACGTATTATCGCTTTATAAGCAGACATTATTATAAAGTGTTACCAGTTATTTTCACAAACCATCAAACTTCACACAGCTCCAACATGTGGGTATAGTTAAGACATTACCATCAACATTTAACAAGTATCAAATATGCATACTCAGACAAAAAAGACATTCAGACAATACAAGCACATCATCATCAGACTCAGGAGAAGAATCAAATATGCACACTCATGCAACAACAAAAAACATTAAGACAGCGCATAACATAACAACATGTCATCAACATGAGTATTGCCGATATGCACTGCCGTCAAGGTCAAGGTAAACTTTAATTTCTCCTAGGGGGAAAGTCAAGTGGTCAACGTTGCACATCTCCTCAAGAAGTACTATAAACATATAGACAGCAGGCACAATAAACCACACCACATAATAAACTAACAATAGGAGATAATGACAACTGATAAAAACAGAAGATAAAAAAACAACATCATCACAACGTTACACATGTGTAACACATATTGGTTCATTGATCACCTTTTCCTTTTCTTATAGGGGAAACTTTTGAGGACCATATTATTTGGAGTGAAGAGGGTCACAGCCAACAACCTGGAGACCTTCATCTTCATCCTCTTCCTCCTGGTGTTTGCCATCGCTGCGGCTGCGTACGTCTGGGTGGAGGGTGAGTGGCAGCTCTTCCTTCTCAACAGACTAGGGCTGCACGATATCAGAAAAAAAAATCGATACTCGATAACAGCATGCAATACCTCGATAACGATATTTAGATATATGAGTGTTTTTCTTTTCACTAATATTTCGATCTGTGTGGGGGGCGTGGCTTTGGTCATGGTGGGCTTTTGGGCAATTGTTGATATTCTGCTAGTGATTGGTCTACATGGAAATGTTTTACTTGTTAGCGATAATTCATTCATTTTCGGAAGATGCAAATTGCCACTCTTGATATCGCGATATCGATACATTTTCGATATGCAGCCCTACAACAGACAACATCATTCACTTCACATCAGTCAATGCTTTGTAATCTTTATCACTACGTTTACATGACGTTTTTAATTCTGAATTAATTAATTCAGAAGTAATAGTTCTGTCGAGTTTTACTTTGATCTTTCATTTCATTCCGAATTGTGAGGTGTGGTACATGACGTTTTCAAAGTGGAGTTAAGCTTTATTCAGAATTAAAGTGAGTTAAATCCGAATTAAATTTCTCATGTAAACGTAGCAAATGTCTCAATGCCACTGTTGTCCCCCCTCCTCTTAGGCACCAAGGATCTCAGCCGCAACCGGTACAAGCTGTTCCTGGAGTGCACGCTCATCCTGACTTCTGTGGTGCCACCTGAGCTTCCTATAGAGCTGTCACTAGCTGTGAACACTTCGCTCATTGCCTTGGCCAAGCTCTGTGAGTACCAAACTCTTAGGAAGGAGAACAAATGCTCAGACTGTTAGGAAGCAATTGCAGGTAGCCGGGTCAAAGACGTCCAAAAAGGAATTGTCATTCAGTGTAACGGATACCTTCTGCTGACTGTAACTGTAAGAAACATGACTCTTTTTATTTTATTTTTTTCCAGTGAATTCATGAAAGCCTCGGCTGTCGTCCATTCACTTGAAACAATTTAAAAATCATGTTTTTTTTTACAGTTACAGTCAGCAGAAAGTATCCGTTACTCCGTACTCTGGATTAAATCCCATCTCTAAAGTTTAATAAAACTTGCCATCTCATGGCGGCCCCATGCCAAGTCAAATTAAGAGATAAATGTTAAAAGCCCTTTATTGAAATTGTGGGGGTGAAGTGTAATGGTAAAATTGCCAATCTACAGTATATCACGAAAGTGAATACACCCCTCACAGTTTTGCAGATTTTTTAGTATATCTTTTCATAGGAAAGCATTACAGAAATGTAACTTTGACCCAATGATTAGTGACCTTTTGACAACATATTTTATCTTGGTCTCTTCAGATCACACGACATGGTTCCAGTGATCCATATCCTTGGTCTGTTCATCTCTCTTGAGACCAAGATAAACTAATTTGCTTTAGATGGTGTCAAGCATGTGTGGTGGTAAACAAGTGAGTTTTACAAAAAAGGTGTATCCTCTCACTAGCCAAGCATGGTAGTGGGACTGACATGGTTTGGGGATGCATGAATGCTGTCAACATTGGCAATCTGAAATACACCTAAAAGAAACATGCATGTCAACATGCACTGTGACTACTGAAGCAGATCATGATATTCTCCATAGGATTGCATTCAAATCTCACACCAATCTATTTAAGCCCGATGCAGACTCAAAATGTAAAAGTTCAATGGAAAGAAAGGTTGAAACGCACACTGATGACCTCCCTTGTCATCCCTTTTCATTTCGTTTCATTTCGAGACGATTCAAGCCAACATAGCCCCTTCTCTACCGGATTTTAATCTGGGGTGTACTCACTTTTGTGAGTACATGTTCAAACATTAATGGCTGTATTTTGTTTTTTTCTGAGTGAACAAGAAATTTAAGCGGTTAAATATGTTGTCAAAAGGTCACTAATCATTGGGTCAAAGTTACATTTCTGTAATGCTTTCCTATGAAAAGATATACTCAAAAATCTGCAAAACTGTGAGGGGTGTATTCACTTTCGTGATATACTGTATTTAGTTCACACTAGGCCTTAATCATAGGGATGTGGTCTTCTAAGGCTTGCCATTAAGCTATATTTCCTTATAAAATATGAACATTAACCACTCACATCTTGTGAATTCATACATTTCCTCTTTTGTGTGTATGTGTATGTCTGTTCCAGATGTGTTCTGCACTGAGCCCTTTAGGATACCTTTCGCTGGGAAGGTAGAGGTCTGCTGCTTTGACAAGACTGGCACTTTGACAAGTGACAGCTTGGTGGTCAGAGGCGTGGCTGGACTAAGGTACTCTAGTTTTCTATGTAAAAGATTCATTATACACCGCACACTGTATACTGTTCTTTTTTCATTTTTTTTTTTTTGCTTTATTGGGAGGGCAATACCAAGTCAATGTTTGTGCCCAGAGGTGGCAATCCCAGCTTCAGATAGTAAACACCCTGTCACCTTTATTGGGATGAAACTGTAGCAGCGGGGTTTTTACTTTCTGAACCTGCATTTTCAAACCTGCATTTTCCTGTGTGGACTTAAACACAAAGCTTTGCAATGCTCATAAATGAAATTTATTAGTATATGGCAATAAATCATCTTGTAATCTTTGTTGAATTGAGACTCACATCATCCTTCGACTCGAAGGTGCACAGTTGTTCAAACTAGAGGATGACATTTTTCAGGAATTCCCGTGGGTCCCGCGGGTCCTGCGGGATTCCCGTGGGATGCGAGTCAAAATTTTAAAGATGAACGGGAGCGGGCAGGAACGGGAATAAAGATGAATGGGAGCTGGCAGGAGCGGGAATAAAAATGAACGTGAGCGGGAATGCCGCTTATTTTTTCTTTAAAAAAACAAACAAAAAAAGCCTGTTTTTTTTGACGAAACGGGATTGGGGTTAATTTTGAGTGGGAGTGGGCAGGATTGGGAGACATTCTTTTCAGGAGTGGACGGGATGGGATTTGTATCTTTTACTCCAGTCCGGGATGGGACGGGATGGGATTTTTTTTCTGGGACTGGGATGGGACGGGAGTGAAAATCCACTCCCGTGTCATGTTCTAGTGTTCTAGTCTTGTGCGAGTCTTTAGTAAGTGAACGATGGCTCTCGTGATCACTTCCACGGTCCGCTGTCAGAAAACCCCACATGCAACTTTTGACAGCATCGGACCGAACAAATTTTGTGAGAAACATTTTTAATTTGAAACATCGCTTTACATACTGCATTCAGATTTGTATCAACTGCTGGCATTCCGGGATGAAAAACAGTCTTAAAGGAAGTTTATTTGAACAGCATTTTTTTCATTATGGTGTAGATTTTGAGACAGGCATGCCACGGGCACCTCGCAAATGACGTCATCCTACCTAGTGCCTCTTTAAGGTTTATTTATTTGATGCTAATGTTTCAATGTTTTACAATGTCTCTCCAGCTTCACATCTTGTGATCTTGCTTGTGTGACAGAGAGGGGATGGAGGTGATGCCGGTGTCGGAGATCCCCGTGGAGACGCATCGGGTGGTGGCCACGTGTCACTCGCTGGTCACCCTTGACGACGGGCAGCTGGTGGGAGACCCGCTGGAGAAGGCCATGCTGACCGCAGCAGACTGGAGCCTCACAAAAGGTACCGTCAAAGGTTTTCTAGTAGACGAAGTGCATTTTAACACCTGATACCTGTATATGTTTCCATCTTTTTTAATCAGAGAGACAGGAAATGAGTGGGGAGAGAGGGGGAAGGATTGGAAAAAGGACCTTGGGACGGAATTATTGTAGGGCGGCGTCTTAGCTCACTGAGCCACCACCTCCCCTGGCCTTACTTACACAAATGAAAACTCACAATCCTACATCTCTCTCCGTCCCCTGCATTGTCCCTACAGATGAGAAGGTGTTTGCGCGGGGCATCAAGACCCCGGGGCTGAAGATCCACCAGCGCTTCCACTTCGCCAGTGCCCTGAAGAGGATGTCTGTGCTGGCCTCGTACGAGAGGCTGGGCTCCACTGAGCTGTGCTACATCTCCACCGTCAAAGGAGCCCCGGAGACCCTCAGGGGAATGGTAAAAGAAGCATGGGCGTAATAGTGGGGACATGCAGTGGTGTAGTCTACTTTTTTGATGGGCATACTGTATGTATATTTGAACATGTTTTGAGGTGGATATACTGTATTTGTGCTATTGTAAATAATGGATCAATCAATTTTAAGTGGGTATACTGAAATCCCTGAAATTTTAAGGTGGGTATACTGTGTATACCTGCGTTCTACGTAGACTACACCACTGGGGACATGTCCGTACCACTTTTGAGATAAACCTAGCTTGTCCCCACCACTTTTTTAGAACTATAACAAAAACAGCATACCCGGACAATTTGCCGTTAAAATGTCCCCACCACTCTCCATGCCAAACCTTCTCCTTTGTAAAGAAGAGTCCAGTTATTTGTCCATGGGAAACTCCTCTTGACTGCTCCTTTGCGGTTGATTAGAGCCACATTAGAAGTCATCTGCGTTCCTTTAATATTGTATATCTGCAGTATAACTGGATATTACCTGGCTCTGTTATTGCACAGAAATATGATTTTAATCCCCACTGCATTATGAAATAAGAATCAATAGGATCTCATGTAGTGTTAAGATTTAATAGTAAAATACTTGCTGATTTGGATGAAGAAATCAATTCTAAATTGTTCATACCAAACAACCACAGACTGGCCTAGTTGTTTTAGGACACGATTGATAGACACGATGTCTTATGTCTAGTAGAGAGCCAAAGAAAACCACGCTATTATGGCTTGGCTGTCATACGGGTGGAAAAATGTAGTTACTGACATGCATTTATGAGTGCCTGTCCTACTGCCTCACTGAGCACTCCTGTCAGGCTGTCCGCGCCTCTGCCTCCTCGACCTCGCTGCCTCCCAGGCTGTGAAGGGTCTAATGATGGATGATCATCATCCCACTAAATGATGCATCAATGGATCTTTTCTTTTTCTCTTCCCTCCTATTTTTTTATTGGTCTCTCTCTTGCAGTTCTCAGAGTGCCCGGCCAGCTATGATGAAGTGCACAAGGCTATGTCTCGAGAAGGGGCCCGCGTGCTGGCTCTGGGATACAAGGAGATTGGACACCTCAGCCATCAGCAGGTGAGACTGTTACAATTCTGGGGTGCGTTTCTCAAAAAACAAAGTTGTTAGCCAGTTAGCAACTTTGGTAGTTGCCAATGGGAAATTTTGCATTGCAAACAAAGTAGCTAACAGAGTTAGCATCTATGGCTTCGAGAAATGCACCCCTGTACATGCTCTGATTTGCAAAGTAGCCAAGCCGTTCCCACATGTCTGTGAAGATCATCATTCATGTAGGGTATCATTCTAGTCATAAGTGCCAAGTTGTTTGCAATTTTTTCCAAGGAAAAGTGCAACGGTGTCAACCGCGTAATCCTTAATACTATTCCTAACTTTGTGAAACATCATAGACACCTCAGCCTCTGACTCTGTTTTTTGTTATCGTTTTTGTTACCTCTGCCAAGGAGGTTATGTTTTCGGCTGCGTTTGTCTGTCTGTCTGTCTGTTTGTCTGTCTGTTTGTCTGTCTGTCTGTCAGCAGGATAGCTCAAAAGGTTATGAACGGATTTGGATGAAACTTTGTGGCGTTGTTGGAAATGACTAGTGATTACATTTTGATGACGATCCGGAACGAGGATTTTAAAAAGATTCTTCACCATTGCTAACCTAGAAATCTAGACAGCCCTAGTTGAATTGAATTGCGGGACAGGGCGAATTTTGACATTCCAGTTTCTAACTCCACAAAAAGAAGCCAGAAAGGCTTTAAAAAAATAAGGTGTAATGTTCTATCAAACAGCTTCATTTGGCAGAGGTTTACATTCTTTGAGTGCATTTCTAATTTTATTTTGCTTTTGGCCTTTATGTGACTGTTAGAGACTGAGAGATGACTGGAAGTGAGGTGTAGAGAGAGATGTGGCAGGGTTGGGAAATGACCCATGCCAGACTCGAACCTGAGTTCCCATGGGCATGTAACATGTGTATGTGGTCAGCGAGGTGCACCACAGCACCCGCACATAAGTGAAAGCCCACCTGGGAAACTCCAACTCCCATTGTCGTATTGACACAACACACATTGCACACAACGAAATTGCATTTATGCCTCACCTGTGCAAAGGGGCAGCCCCCAATGGCGCCCCAAGGGAGCAGCGCGGCGAGGTACCATGCACAGTGTCCCTCAGTCATGGAGGAGCATGGGAGTCGGGGGGTCGGGACTGGGACTCAAACTGGTAACCTTTGTGCTATAAGTCTGATGTCCTAACAGCTTACCCATGACTGCCCAGTAGCCTGTGAAGATTCCCATTCACACCGGTCATCATTGTAGTCATAAGTGCTTACGTAGCTGTTTTGTACTTTGCCCCAAGGGAAAGTGCACTGGTGTCAGCAGCATAGCTGTTGTTACTGTTTCTAACTTTGTTAAACATACGTAGTGGGCCCTGCCGTGGCCAACCGGTAGGGCACTCGCCTGCCATGCAGCTGACCCAGGTTCGATTCCCGGCCCGGGTCCTTTGCCGACCCCTCCCCGTCTCTCTCCCAATTCGCTTTCTGTTCACCTCTCACACAGTCCCAATAAAGTCGAAAAAGACCTCCAAAAATATTTGAAAAAAAAAACAAAATAAAAAAACCATACCTAGTGGCTCAATCGGCTGGGCACTGAACTGCTACGCGGGTGACCCGGGTTCGATTCCCGACCCGAGGTCGTTTCCCGATCCTCCCCTTTCTCTCTCTCCCACTCGCTTCCTGTCTCACTCTTCACTGTTCTGTCTAAACCCCATCACCCCACCCCCCAAAAAATAAAAACATACATATTAGATGAGGCTTGAACGACTTAATGTAAGCAGTTATTTTTTGTTTTACAAAAAAATTCCTTTGATGAACATTTTTATTTTTGATGAAAGTTTTTTTTATCTGAGGTTGACCTTGTTTGAGGTGTCACTCTCTAGAGGAACAGATGCCTTATTCCTTTTAAAGTTCTTCTTCTAGCGCAGATTCTTCCTTTCACTGGGATGCTTTCCTCTGTCAGTTTCTAAATCTGTCCCGGTCTATTTCTGGGTTTGCCCCGAGTTATTCTGCGGAAATATGTTATGGTTGCTATTTCTGGGGTCTTTCACTGATACCAGAGAGAGGATCCAGTTCTGTCAGGAATTGCTCTATCATAGGGGAGCGCATTGGGGAGTTAGAGTTTCTCACTCTCATGGTTTTCTTCTTGCTTTTTTCTATTTCTCTCTTTCTGTGTCCGTCTGTCTCTTGTTTCTCTCTCTCTCTCTCTCTCTCTCTCTCTCTCTCTCTCTCTCTCTCTCTCTCTCTCTCTCTCTCTCTCTCTCTCTTTCTTTTTTTTTTGATATCACACTCCCTCTTTCTGTTTCTCTCTCACTCTGTCTTTCTCCCTTTTTGATATCACACTCCGTTTCTCTCTCTCTCTCCCTTTTGATATCACACTCTGTCTCTGTCTCTCTCTCCCGCTGTCTCTCTCTTTCCTCTAGGTGAGGGAGATCACGCGTGATGCTCTAGAGTGTGACCTGCACTTCGCCGGCTTCATGGTGGTGTCGTGCCCCCTGAAGACCGACAGCCGCACCGTCATCAGGGAGATCCAGGAAGCCTCACATCACGTGAGTGACATCATGAATCATGGCCACCTCAGTCACACTCTCGTGTTGCCCGCACTTCATCATTTAGATCAGTGGTTCTCAACCTTTTATGAAAAAACGCCCCCTTGGCCTCATCACAAGCCTCCCAACGCCTCCTTGACACCAGCATAAGACTGACAACACCCCCCTTAATATTCAAAAATTAAATGGACTACAGGCCCCAATGACTACTAGACACTGCCCCCTCTCAACAGTATCCTTCTCAACGCCCCTGGGGGGCTGTAGCGCCCCCGTTGAGAAACACTAATTTAGAGCTTGGGTTGATGACCATAGTATTGGGTCTTGGTTACGCGTTTGCGGATATTTTTAAAACTCACATTTTTTTTATTTGGTAATATTTCGACACCGGCATATGGGTAAAAAAACAGCTATGTGATGGATAGAAATCTCCACATAAAAATATCAATTTTAGGGAGCTGCAACTCCTTTTGTGTATAACCAGAAGTCCATATGGATGCGTTAACAAAAAAATATCCAGAAATGTGTAAATGGGCTTTAAGAAAGCAATAATCCTCACATATTTGTGAAATGATTCCAATTAGTTCTGCTCTGCTCAGCTCTGTGCCACTGAGGTCGAGCTAAGCAGTTAAATCACCAGTTTTTCAAACTAATTTGTCCAAAATGAGGATCAGTTGGAACTCATTTGTATTACTGATGTGCATTCTTGATTCCACACATTTCATTGGAAAACAATCCAGGACGTCTATGAATTATATGAGAGCTTATATAACCCATAAGCATTTTCATGATGTTGATTTAATTCAATAGACGTGCATTTGCTACGGTTACATGATGTTTTTAAGTCGGATTTAATAGATCGGATTTAAGTAGATCGGATTAAGAGTTATTTTGCGACGTGTATACATGGCACTTTCACTTAAATGCGATTAAACGTCTGGGGAAAATAAAGCATTGCGATTGGACTGAGGACGCACGTGCTGAGTGAGCCAAATAAGGCGTGGGGGCGTGGTCGCCAAACCTCCGGGGAACTCTGGGACAGAAGCTAATCTTCAGCCCGAAAATGAATTCCCTCAGTGGACTCAAGGCTGAAGAAATCCCCTTTGGGTCTGGTTCTTTCAAATGCTAGTTAGCACCCACCTAGCTTAGAAAAACGAACTGGTGAAAGGGTGATGTGGAGTAACTTTGTTGTGCTTCATTACTTTGTGGGGCACTTTTACATCAATATATGGAAGCCACAACATTTATAGTCGCTTAGGGACTTTAAATTAAGCAAAACTTTCATGTGAAAATCAACAGGAAGTGCCGCCATGTTTTTCTCACTGGCAAAGACCACGGAGGCTGTTCCAATCTTCGTAGTGTCCGCCCTTCCCGCACTGTGTTTGGGTACGCAGGGTAGTTCCATTTCTAATCGCGGCGGTGAAGTGTACTGTAAACTACCCGGATAACGCCCTCAAACCGGCCATTTTTTGAAGTGTGGAGTTATGTACACTTTTCGCACTCAACGGCCGCCATGTTTGTTACGTAGTTTCCTCTCTGGTTGAGTGTCAGATTGGTCAAACTGCCGAATCTCTGTGATGACAGCATAGCTTTGATTCCAAAGACAATAGCCATGTGTATAAGAGAAAGGGGGAAACTTTTAAAACTTGTCAACATAAGGAACAGTGTCTTCCGTGATGAATTGTATATTGACGGTTGGTAAACCAGAGAACGTCTTCTTACCGGAAAAGAACTTTGGGTAAACTCTGATGACACGCGACAACCGTCATTTCCGTGAAGTGTATCAGACAGAACGTGAATTGGACCTGCACTTCACCCTCAAATTTAGCCGTTAAGTTGAGGGTGGAAAGTGCACTGTATCACAGTACACAGTGCAGAGTGTGGAGAATGGAACACGCTCACGGTCTCTTGGCGCCATCATGTGGTCAACGAGCATGCGTGGAACGACTGGATTTATTGTAATTCCGAATAAAAGGTTACATGACAGAGGAAGGTGTTTAATCGGATTTAAAAGAGGAATAAACCACCCACTTTAATCGGACTTAACTTTAAATCGGAATAAACTTAAATCCTGTTCGGCAAGTGTTTACATGATATTTGTAGAGTGGAATTAAGTTTTAATCAGATTTAAAGTGAGTTAAATCGGACTTAAGTGTCTAATGTAAACGCTTAGAGTGTAAACCCAATCAACGTCTCTCTCTCTCTCTCTCTCTCTCTCTCTCTCTCTCTCTCTCTCTCTCTCTCTCTCTCTCTCTCTTTCTCCCTCCCTCTCTCTCTCTCTCTCTCTCTCTCTCTCTCTCTCTCTCTCTCTCTCTCTCAGGTGGTGATGATCACAGGAGACAATCCACTGACAGCATGCCACGTTGCCCGAGAACTGAACTTCATCCAGAAGCCGCACACCCTCATACTGCAGGGAGGCCCTAACCCAGGTACGTACACGCACAAACACACACACAGTGTGTGATGGAATGACCATCACTTGGGGTGCGGGTGTATTTTGACTGTTATGTCAACAAACCTGGCTCTTTGGTGCAGTGGTTTGAGCCCTTGTTTGGTAGCCCAGACGGTCCAGGTTCGTATCCCGGCTGAGCAACTCTACACCCTTTTGACACTCCCGCTCGTAGACACACACACACACACACACACGCACACACGCGCACACACACGCACGCACACACACACACACACACACACACACACACACACACACACACACACACACACACACACACACACATGTACACATACGCACACACACGCGCACACACACGCACGCACACAGAGGCATGCATACACACTGCAGGCAGGCCCCAACTTACTCATACTGCATATAGTACGTCCCAGCTGAGCATGTACAGCACACACACACACACACACACACACACACACACACACACACACGCACACACACACACACACACACACACACACACACACACACACACACACACACACACACACACACACACACACACACACACACACACACACACACACACTTTATATTGGCCCCATCCCAGATGGACACACAAATAGACCCCAACTTGGTCATGTACTGCTGAATTGTTTCTTATATTAGGGTTTTTAAATTCTCAACTGGATCTTTCTCTCTCACGCACAACCACTTTCTTACTCTCTTGAGCCCTGCTTGTGTTGGTGGGAAAACAGCTGTTTTCGATTATGGTGTGCACAGCAGTCTCTAGTGCCGAAACAGGCCTCTGAATTCCTTTTGCAACCCATTCTTTTCCGTCAATGACATATTAAAACAGAAGGAATCTTTTGACCTATGACTTAAATTTAGATGTTTTTAAAAATAATCTTGCATATCTCCTGTCTTTTCAACACGTTCATCCTTACATTTCTCTGGTGTATGCTTCCCAGGTGTGTTCAGTAAAACCTTGCTTCAGGAATTAGAATGCTGTGCTAAATATGTAAACTACTCATGAAATCTGTTATTATAATTAACACAAATCAGTTCATACAATAATAATCAGCACATGCATTGTAGAGTCCGATTGTTTGAATATGCTGGTGACTTCTGAATACCATTTATCTGCTATGTGTCGTAATTTAAGTTAGTGCCAATGAAATTTCCCTCATAACCTTTTTGCTCTGTTTGTGTGTTTGTTATGTATGTCCCTATTATGAATTCAATTACAGTAACAAAACAAATGTCAGGGATTTCTCTGCCGCTTGTTCTGCTTTAGATTAATGGCTGTGGGAAGATGATGAGAACAGGTTTACACAATTTGTCAATATGTGTTAACATCTGTAATTGCCAAATGAATGAACCATAAATTAAAAAGCTAAACAAACAAGTTATCAAATAATGAAATAGAAGCACTCAGAGAGTGCATACTTCCTTCAAGGCCATGGGGTTACACCCTAATGTTTTTCATTTCAAGTATTTCTGCCTCAAGTCTTATTTGTGGAGTTAGAAACTGGAAAGTCAAACTTCACCCTGTCCCGGAATGTTGATGAATCTTTTTTTTTTTTTTTTTTTTTTTTTAAACCTGAGTGCTTCTGGTTCATTCTTCATTTGATTGATAACGACCAAAAACATAATCTCCTTGGCGGAGGTAATAACGAACTGTATGTCATGTGTTTTTGGTTCAGGTGATTGGCAGTGGGAGTCCATAGACGGCTCGGTGCACGTGGCGCTGTCCCCTCCCTCCGTGCCTGAGTTTGTGACGCAGTACGACCTGTGTGTGACGGGCGAGGGACTGGCCAGGCTCACCTACAACACCAAGCTGCTCCACGCCCTGCTGCCTCACGTACAGGTCTTCGCACGAGTCAACCCCAAACAAAAGGTACGATGAATCTCCTGCTCCAGCTAACACATCTGTACAAATGTTGCTTTAAAAAATGTAAAGGTGTACTGTGTAGGATGGTGGCCAGAGCAGGTATTGAAACTATGCTGCTTGTTGCAACTGGGCTGCCTATTGCCAAATTTGATCTTTTTATTAATATTTACTAAAATAATTAACAAATATTTACCAGTATGATCGAAGTACAGTAAGTTTTGGAGCTAAAAATCAAAATGGCGTAAATGGAGAAGACTTTTTATTTATACAGTCATAATGAATACTTAGAATTTTATGGTGGTGGTAAGTATTCATGAAAGAGGTAACGTTTGTTCTGGAAAGAAACTAAAAAGCTAAAAAAAATATTACACAATGCACCTTTAAATGAAATATTTTGGATTTTGGGTGTTGTCCCCAAAATCACAGTATATGTAAAGGTCTTATGTTATTATCCCCAAACAAAAGTTAATGCCTTTGCCCCCTTGTACAAAAGAAAAGCAATGCTCATCCTCCTTTCATCATCCTCAGGGAGAGACATAGACGCTGCGCAGCAAAAATTGTATCTTTTGCGATCCTGTACGTATCTCATAAGGATGTGCGAGGCTACACGGTTATTCGAGACATTTTCCCCCCTCATCAGCAAGTTACACACACTGTTTTTTTTTTTTAAATTACTTGGTTGTCTTTATGTGAACTTGCAGTGTATGCAAATAGCACGCTCTTATTTTTAAGACGGTGTTGTTTTTAGATGGCTCAGGAAAGACGATTTGACTGAAATGATAAATGAAGAGTGAAAGCATAAGGGAAAATAAAGCGTCGTGTTTGTGAATAGGTCCAAATAATTGATTTGGCAAAGTAAACTGTGGACTTGACCCAGCAGATGAGTTCCTCATGACATTTTAAAAACACAAGACAGTGGTGTGTTTGAACAATGCAAGTTTGCTGCATTGCAGTTCCTGTGCTCTTGGTAGACACCCAACATCTCAGGACTGCCTAGTGTGTGGTTTTCCCCTCTCGGCCCTGCTATGAAAAGATGCATTCTTAGGAATGAGCAAAAAAAAGTACAAAGATCTCACGTGTGTGTGTTTGTGTGTGTGTGTGCGCGTGTGTGCGTGTGTGTGTGTGTGTGTGTGTGTGTGTGTGTGTGTGTGTGTGTGTGTGTGTGTGTGTGTGTGTGTGTGTGTGTGTGTGTGTGTGTGTGTCTGCCTGTAGGAGTTTGTGATCACCAGCCTGAAGGGACTGGGCTTTGTCACTCTCATGTGTGGAGATGGGACGAATGACGTTGGCGCACTCAAACATGCCCACATTGGTGAGAACATCCATCACCACACAGTCACTTACACACACAAATTCACCATAGCACACTCACTATATATGCAATTAAGCACCTTGTGTGCCGTGTGGTAGGCGACCTTCATCAAGATCAAAAGAGTCATCACTTCTTGTGAATAAATTCACATATCACCATAACAATTTCACTGTATTACCTTATCAAATTGACCTGAAAGAAGAACCCACACAGAAACAGACGTAGCATTTAAAATCTGAGGCAGCTTGGGGGATCTTGCCCATCACAAAGATCTTACAGAGTGAACAAAGCCCAGTCTGCTGTCAGCGGGGCCAAGCCTTTATTGTCTCCTAAAAAGTAAAAACTAACGTCATCTTTCCTATCATGTATATGTAGAACTATATATGAGATACAAATATGGTCTGTCTCCCCCTTGTTCCGCACTGGCGTCATTATGTGATGTATAGCTTCCACGTAGCCTAAACATCCAAGGTCATAGTTCAGCGAAGTGGTAACCCATCCAGGACAACCTAGACAGAGATGTTTTCTCGTGGTACAGAGATGTCACATAACTCAAAGAGCAAAGGAGAAAGAGAGAGAGAGAGAGAGAGAGAGAGAGAGAGAGAGAGAGAGAGAGAGAGAGAGAGAGAGAGAGAGAGAGAGAGAGAGAGAGAGAGAGAGAGAGAGAGAGAGAGAGAGAGAGAGAGAGAGAGAGAGAGAGAGAGAGAGAGAGAGAGAGAGAGAGAATAACACAGAAAGCTTATATTTTCAATAATACATGCAGAGAATTTCTTAACACTTCTATATTCACTGTTCACAATTATTACCAACAAGGTATTGACACGTAAGCAAGCTTTGCAAACAGACATGACTAAAACAAAAAGCAATCCTTTTCATTGAGCTGCAATGAAAATAATATCAATGTCAATCTTGTATTATTTAAAAAAAAACAATCAAAATATATGTATACTGCTCAATATCACAACTACAAAGTTGACTCAAAGTTCACCCATTCACACACTGGCTCTGAAGGCTGCCATGTAAGGCACCAATGTAGGGCTTTCAGAAGGTGCCCTGTACAACACCACACACACACACACACACACACACACACACACACACACACACACACACACACACACACACACACACACACACACACACACACACACACACACACAAATAAAACAACAGTTTTAGTCCTAATAGGACCAACACTTACACTCACTACCCAGAGATTCTTTTAACTCTCCAATGTGTGTCCGCACAGGAGTGGCGTTGCTGGCTAACGCTCCAGAGCGGATCCCGGAGAGGAGGAAGCGCGGGAAGGAGAAGGAGGCAGCATCCAGTGATGCCAGCAGGCCCACGCCACCCGTACTGAGCTCCGGAGCCAAGCTCAGCTCCCGAGCAGCCCGCCACAGAGTCATGGCACAGAGGGAGGAACAGCTTGCCGCTCAGAAGGTTTGTGCGTGTGCGTGTGCATGTGAGTGTGTGCGTGTGCGTGTGTGCGTGTGCAAGGTCCAAGGTTAATGAAAAAAAATCGGTATCCCATCGGCCATTAAAAAACCTGTATCGGTTGACCCCTAGATTGATCTAATGAAAGACATATTATGTGGTCTGGGGTGCGTTTCTCGGAACCATAGTTGCTAACTACATTAGCCACTTTTTTGTTTACCATGTGATTTCCCATTGACAACTATCCAAGTTGCTAACTGGCTAACAACTACACTTTAGAGAAATGCACCCCTGCAATGTTGGTTATGGCAGTACTCGTATCAGGCTTTCTTCGGTTTACCTGAAGAAGGTCGGATGACCGAAACGTAGTCTTAAAGTTTGCTGGTGGAATGGACAGTGTGCGGGATTTCTTTGCTCTTGAATGACGATCCCACTGGGATAATATCCTACGCACCTGCACCTGTCCAACTACAGAGGTGTGCAAAAGTGACATTTTGAACAGTACTCTTATCAGGTCATATGAGTAAAAGTAATCTTGTGATTGGCTGTCTGTCTGTGCAGGAGAGGATCAGCCAGGTGCTGAGAGAGCTGGAGGAAGACCAGGTCCAAGTAGTAAAACTGGGAGACGCCTCCATCGCTGCACCCTTTACCTCGAAACTGTCATCTATCCAGTGCAGTAAGTGGGATTCATTCAGGATCTTCTTGCTTTGTGTTTGTGTCTGGCCAACTGTCCTAATCTCTCACTCCTTACTTCTGAACATTTTTTCTTCTCTGGCCATCCCTCCCTCCCTCCCCAGTCCTACTTAGTCCTGTAAAAAAAAAATTGATTTGATTTTGTATTGCTTATTGACACAGCACAAGGTTGAAATTAAATAAAAAGTTGCTTATGTACGTTGGCATCCTTCAAAAGGATGACACAAAAAGCTCAATCGAGCTTATTCCCATTGTGGTCCTTGCATTACAAAAAAATCTATACTGTAAGTGTATGCAAGAGTAAAATCAATTTAGTGTACTGTATGTGTTAACGACACACAAAACATTTGATCACGTAGACAAAAATACAATAAACGTATAAATCCAAGAAGAGAAGTTCTGAGGCACTCGAGGTTGGGATTTTTTAAAACTTTTTATTTGGCTACAATATAATGTATAAATAATTTCAGAATGTATAAATCATATCAGAACATAGGTCTTTGATGAAACGTGTCAAACCCAGGCCATTAATGAAATGTTTCCATCCGTCCCCTCCCCTCGGCAGTCTGCCATGTGATAAAGCAGGGCCGCTGCACCCTGGTCACCACGCTGCAGATGTTCAAGATCCTGGCCCTCAACGCGCTGGTGTTGGCCTACAGCCAGTCGGTGCTCTACCTGGAGGGCGTCAAGTTCAGCGACTTCCAGGCCACGCTGCAGGGGCTGCTCCTGGCCGGCTGCTTCCTCTTCATCTCCAGGTCAAAGGTCAGAGACTGGACAAGACGAGTTTCACACTTCACACCAGTGGATGTTTTGTCATGTTATTTTGTGATGATATCTACCTTATTATCCACCAGTTACATGGGCACTGCGACCATAGAGGTAGAAAATAACACTAGAGAGGACACAGCAATTTGCGACAGCACTGGGAAATGGCAGATGGAGCTTCCCAACTTCCGTAGGTAGTGTAGGTACCTTCAGGCAATGCAAGTCAATGGAGAACACGCCCACCCCTGTCAAAAAATTGACTAAAACTGTGTGAATATGAAGTAACACATTTATCAAAGACCGGATTTGAAATGTCAGGCTAAATATCTACTTAAATCATATGAGTCGATAAAATACATTTAAAAATCAAATAATATCTTTTATGAACATAGTTAGCAACACACTTCAACTATTGTCCTTGTATAGTGTGTTGATGGACATTTTCACATGATTAAGCCATTTTTGACAGAGGTGAGCCTCGTTCTCTGTTAATTTCCATTTCTCTGATCTACCTACAGATAATGGCCGCTACAGATTGCCGTAAAAAGGGGGGCGGGGTCCTCTCTAGTGTTATTTTCTACCTCTATGACTGCGACCCTAGCTTTGGCGATCTGACCGAATTTTCCGTTGTGCAGAGGAGTCGTCAGTAGACTTGAATGGCGGCCATTAACTGGAACTAGCAGACAGGAAATTCTGTTGGGGCACAAAATTATATGAAACGGGCCAGACTTAGTAAGGTGGAGACAGTATACAGTGCCCTCCATAATTATTGGCACCCCTGGTTGAGATGTGTTTTTTAGCTTCCAATTATTATTAATATGGGACTTTAATGGAAAAAAAGAGAAAAATCCAACCTTCAATACAAGTGCATTTATTCAGTGGGGAAAAAATCCCACATAAAGAAATAATTATTTGACATCAAATAATGTGTGTCACAATTATTAGCACCCCTTGTGTTAATATTTTGTACAACCCCCTTTTGCCAACAAAACAGCACCTAATCTTCTCCTATAATGTTTCACAAGATGGGAAAAGACAGAAAGAGGGATCTTCAGCCATTCCTCTTTGCAGAATCTCTCTAAATCATCCAGAGACCTGGGTCCTCTACTCTGTACTCTCCTCTTCAGCTCACCCCACAGGTTCTCAATGGGGTTGAGGTCTGGGGACTGAGATGGCCATGGGAGGAGCTTGATTTTGTGTCTGGTGAACCATTTCTGTGTAGATTTGGCCATATGTTTAGGGTAATTGTCTTGCTGAAAGACCCAGTGACGACCCATCTTCAGCTTTCGGGCAGAGGGCAACAGATTTTGATTTAAAATGTCCTGGTATTTCAAAGCATTCATGATGCCATGCACCCTAACAAGGTTCTCAGGGCCTTTGGAAGCGAAGCAGCCCCACAGCATCACTGACCCACCCCCATACTTCACAGTGGGTATGAGGTGCTTTTCAGCATGCGCATCTTTCGTGGCACGCCAGACCCACTTAGAGTGTTTGTTGCCAAAAAAGCTCAATCTTGGTCTCATCTGACCAAAGCACACGGTCCCAGTTGAAGCCCCAATACCGCTTGGCGAACTCCAGACGTTTGCGTTTATGATTGTGAGTGAGGAAAGGTTTTCTCCGTGCATGCCTCCCAAACAGCTTGTTGGCGTGTAGACAGCGCCTGATGGTTGATTTGGAGACTTTGTGACCCCAGGATGCTACCATTTGTTGTAATTCTGTAACAGTAAGCTTTGGAGATCTTTTGATTTCTCTTACCATCCTCCTCACTGTGCGAGGTGGCAAAACAAATTCGGGTCCTCGTCCAGGCTTGTTTACCACTGTTCCAGTTGTTTTGAACTTCTTAATTATTCCTCTCACAGTGGATATGGGCAGCTGCAGTTGAGTGGCAATCTTCTTGTAGCCTCTGCCTGACCTGTGAAGGTCGACGCACATCTGCCTCACTTGTATGCTGTGTTCCTTTGTCTTTCCCATGTTTAAGAGTGGATAAGAGAAATGGCCTCGTGTCACGTCATATTTATACCCCAGGGAAGCAGGAAGTGATGAATTACTAATTAAATGTTCCTACATACTCTGGTAAACTTTGTAAACTACTGTAGAAATGCTTCAATTATATTTATTTCCTGGGAATTGTTAAGGGTGCCAATAATTGTGGAACAGGTGATTTAATGAAAAATAATTATTTTTTAGTCAGGGATTTTTTTATTTTCTTATAATTCATTTGAGTTGAAGGCTACATTTTCCTACAATTTTCAGTGTGACAGTATTCTTCTGCAATAAACACTGAATTTATTTTAAGGCTTTTAACACATCTCAATCAGGGGTGCCAATAATTGTGGAGGGCACTGTATATCTCTTTCTAGGTCCAAACAAGTTGCTAAACTATACGTGTTCTCAATTTTTGTTTTCCCCTGGCTGCACACAACTCAACCTCTGATTGTTGGAAACCGTTGTCTGTCAAAAAATTAGCTCACATGGTTGGCTTCCAGTGTCTTGCCCCTCCTCACAACACCGTGTTTATAAGCTCACAAAAAAACTTGTATAAGGGAGTTAAGATCTCTTAGGGGACATTGATATTGATCACTTGCCATGTATCAAAATGTGTCAACCCTGCGTTGATCTCAAAGCATGAAGGCACTTTGAGGGCATTATTGCACAAGCTCACATTTTTAGCAACTATGCTGTCTGAGAGGCACAATCCAGATCACCACAAAACAAGTTTTGATTAATTTAATTCCTCTTGGACCGTTCTGAGTAGTGCAGTGTTGTCCAGTGCAATGCAGCCCCTCTTTTCAGCAAAGTGCTTGTCTGACTTGCTAATTTCATTTTCCCTCTGGCTGATCACTTTAGCATGGTTCCCTGGACAATAGTCTTCTAGTTTCATGACTTCACTAGCTGAAATGAGGATCTTTTATGATGTGAAACTTTATGATGTGATGATACGACAAAGCAGAAATGTAATGCCTTTAGTGGAAACAGGACGGTGTGATTGCTCTAACGAAGTTATCAAGTTTACATGCCATTAGGATATGGAGTTTGAAAAGCAAAGGTACTACCATCTAATGTACATAAATATCACCTTAAGTGACTGCTTTCACAGAACAAATCTAACTTTCGGATTTGCATTTATAATTTTGTGATGTCTTGCGCATCAACATTTGACTTGTCTGTAGCATGTCCTTTATTCTTAAAATGGCACTTGAGAAGTAAAGGTCTGCCTACACCGTTGAATTCTACAATTCCTTAATTGTACAATTAAAAAAGTCGCTACTGAAACCATCAACCACAATTCCCTCTGTTATTGAGTCGCACATCTGATACTCTTGCATCATTAACCTGATTTGTTCTGGTGCATTTGTTTCCTCCTAGCCTTTGAAAACCCTTTCGAAAGAGCGGCCCTTGCCCAACATCTTCAACCTGTACACGGTGCTGACGGTGTTGCTGCAGTTTGCTGTTCACTTCTGCAGTCTGGTATATCTGTACAAGGGGGCGCAGAGCAGGAGTCCACCCAGGTACGCCATCATGCCCATTAATGTGTAAATGTATACATTATAAATACGAAATCTTTTCTTGAGCTACTTGGACGTTACATGTTCTTGCTTAATATGATATATTTTCTAAAAAAATGTATACATGTATGTGTGTGCCTAGATTATTATTTTGCAGTCTTTTACCATTCATGTACGGCTGAATTCCAATTTGAAGCCTTTTTTTTCATGGAAATCGATTTGCACATATACACGTGATAAATATGAAATATTTAATTTAGCTACTTAAGAAAAGTGTTACTTTCATATTTAGCACATTAAGTGTGGACATATAGTATGCTGTTTGTGTTTTATTATTTAACAGTCATTTAGCATTCATGTACGGTTGAGTGAGTCCCTGTCAGAAGCCGTTTTTTTTGTGTTGTCCAAATTGTTTTCTAAAGTCACACGTCTTATCCCTCCAACAGAGCAGAGCAGTTTGTGGACCTCTACAAGGAGTTTGAGCCCAGCTTAATAAACAGCACTGTCTACATCATGTCCATGGCCATGCAGATGGCTACGTTTGCCATTAACTACAAGGTAATGCCCTGCCCGCTGATCAGACCAGCACATAATGCCTTTTATCCAGACCACCCAAAAGATCATTATCACAACTGAATGAACATGACATCATCATCATAATCATCAACATCCTCATCATCATCCTCATCATGAGTTTATTTGCCAAACACATGACCAAATTCACATAAGATGAATAGCAAAAAGACAGATAAGCAGAACAAAATAAAACAGATGAAAGAATTAAAATATATACAGACATTCAATCCAATGCGCTCTCAGTCTGGACGTGTACTAGGGATGTGTTCAAAATATCGATATCAGGATACATCATTGTTGGCCTCTTCACGATACTTGTATCAATACGGAGGCGTGGGTACCGATATTTCTCGTGAAACAAACAATTAAGCTTATGTGACGGAGGTCATCTTGCACCTGTTCACCCCCCTCGGGGATCGAACGTGCGACCTCGTCAACTACAACGGTTCGGCAATGGGAGACACAGTACGATACCGCTGGGCCAAGAGACTAGTCTCTCGGCCCAACGGCACGAGACTATATGAAGCTATCGGAGGGAGGTTTACCAACGTTCCACGCCAACACTGTGCTAGTTAGCCTCCGTTACACTCTCCCCCTTAAACCTCACTCCCATCCCGGGTCAGCGGCACCACTGTGACGGAGGTCATCTTGCACCTGTTCACCCCCCTCGGGGATCGAACGTGCGACCTCGTCAACTACAACGGTTCGGCAATGGGAGACACAGTACGATACCGCTGGGCCAAGAGACTAGTCTCTCGGCCCAACGGCACGAGACTATATGAAGCTATCGGAGGGAGGTTTACCAACGTTCCACGCCAACACTGTGCTAGTTAGCCTCCGTTACACTCTCCCCCTTAAACCTCACTCCCATCCCGGGTCAGCGGCACCACTGTGACGGAGGTCATCTTGCACCTGTTCACCCCCCTCGGGGATCGAACGTGCGACCTCGACAACTACAACGGTTCGGCAATGGGAGACACAGTACGATACCGCTGGGCCAAGAGACTAGTCTCTCGGCCCAACGGCACGAGACTATATGAAGCTATCGGAGGGAGGTTTACCAACGTTCCACGCCAACACTGTGCTAGTTAGCCTCCGTTACACTTAGTTTATCAAGGAAATGAAATTAGGATGAAACTGCATCTGACAATTGCTCCTTGCTATGCAGTAGGCCTACATATTTGTGAAAGCCGTGGTTTACATGTTCTACAGTGTAACTGTTGCACTACAAAAAAACAAAAACAGTAACGTGGTTATACACGTCTGTTGTCTGAATTTTTTTGAAAAAAAATTAAACATTTGCCAAAAATATTGGGATATATATTGCCTTGAAGACCATGTATCAGGATGCACATGTATTGCGATACTTATCATATCGTGACCCCTGTATCGGAATTTGTATCGTATTGCAAGGTTGTTGGCAATACCCACCCCTAATGTGTACCTACTACCTACTCACAGTGGGTGGCAGCTTTTGTTGTATTTGACATGTTCATATTTTTCAGGGCCACCCTTTCATGGAGTCCCTCAGCGAGAACCGGCCGTTGATGTGGAGCATCTTCCTGTCAGGCTTCGCCATCGTGGGATTACTGACTGGATCTTCACCTGAATTCAATGAGCAGTTTGCTCTTGTCGATATCCCCACAGAAGTAAGTAAGCTGACTGACTAACTGCTGTTTAATCACTAATACTGCGTGGCACGCACACCTCAAAGACTTGTGATCCTGTGAAAAAGTTCATTCATTTCATGAATGTGCTTCAAAAGGTGAACGTTTGTTGATTTAAATTTTTATAGTTTATAATTTTAAGTTATCATTAAATTGGAATAGTGGTATACTATAATATACATATGTTATTAGAGTATATCTACAACCTAATTCATTGAGATGTCCATTGTGTCTGTACTTTTGTAGTGCACACTTTATGCAGAGGTAGTAGTATTTTTGAATGAAGGTCATTGTGGAGCATTTACAGTTCATTAAATATGTCTTCCACTGTGTTTAATTGCTGCTTTCTAAATTCTGATTCCTTGCTTTTTCTCATTTGCTCTTGTAGTTCAAGATGGTGATTGCCCAAGTTCTTGTTGTGGACTTTGTTGCTGCTCTGCTGGTGGATAGAGTTCTGCAGTTTCTCCTGGGAAAAGGAACCCTGAGGTTGCCTTCCTGAATTATGATGCCAACAGTCGCCCCGAGCAACCGCTGCCCTTAGCAACCTGGCCATCTTGGAGAGGACGGCCGGTAGAGACGTCTGCAACACGCACAGGAGATCTGAGATGGACAGGCGTGACATTTAATGCTGAACACTCCTCCGTTTCCCTCTTCTGTCATGGCTCTTTCTTTTTTTTCATTATTCTGTTGCCCCCTCTATGGTCTCTGCTCCTGATGCTATCATCCCTCCCTCTTTCCCTTTCTATCATGTAAAGCCTCATCCGTTGCTTCCTTGCTCACCTCTCCCGTGGAAGGCGAAGAAGACGGCAGTATTGTGTGGAGTGAGAGTGTGTTTTTATGTGTTCGGACTCGCGCACACATGACAGGGGCGTTCTCCAAGAGAATTACAAAGTGTTCTAATTTTTTCTCCATTTTGTAAAAAGACAGAAATCTGATGACTTATAAAGACCAAAAATGTCATGTTAATGTGTTCTATGTTTCTTCAATCCATATTTCAGGTAAAGGCAGAGGGTTGTTTTAAAAGTTACATGAAATGAGGTTTTTTGGTAGACAGGGGGGGGGGGGGGGGGGGGCATTTACAAATTGTTCATAATGAAACTGCAAAAGGTTATATAGTACATGATAACCAGGACAAGAACAAGGTCACCCCCCAGCCACCCAGTACCTGCAATGGAATAAGGATCCAATTCGGTCCCCCTCTTTTGGCTCAGGACAACTGACGGTTGCCAACCGTCCCTTGAAATATGGAATCGTCAAACAAAAATACTGTTCCGTGTTGAGCTGAAACAGGACACAATTTCGTTACAATGCAGGAAATTTCATGTAAGAAATGCAAATTTTCCCCCAGATCCCCACACGAATGATGTGCTACTCATTATTTCCTTAGACAGTTTACAACCCTAGGGACAACTGACCTGTTTGTCCCCAAGAGGTACTGAAGTTTTTTGTGGTTACATGTGCATATGGTTTTCTGCATAGCCTACTGATTGTGGTTATGATTATTATTTTTTTTAAACACCAACACTTATCAGCCTGGCTCTCCACGGGGATTAAGGTCTGTGCAAGATGGTTAATATAAATGAACGTAGGCTATTATAGACCTTTACTTAATTGTAAGGTTTAAACTGAGGGTTCGCCTTAAAAGGGCATTTTATGGTTTTTGGAAAAATAACGCCTGCACTACTCAAGACTGGGATGGTATGATTGTGTGTAAAGCTGGAACATCTTGATTGAATTCTTCAGAGTAGACCTAAAGAAGGGGTGCACATTTTTGTGACGGAGTCTCTCTGGGATGTTTTTAAAGATGATAACCACAGATAATGTACACCACCTGGCTGTTATATTGTAATGAGACAGTTTATGTGAAAAGTATAAGATCTACGGCTGTTGAACGAAAAGCATGGGGGGGGGGGTAGCAATCATCAGAGCTCTGGCAATCATCAGAGGCCAGTTGAAGAGATGCGACTTCATTTCCCAGCATGCCATGTGTAAATACTGCGCGTTGCGTCGTTACGTAGCGCGGGAATTTGAAGGCACCGAGATCAAAATGGCGGAACAACAACAAGAAAAGTGTCCCGATGCAAGGTGTGTTTTATCGTTTATTCAAGATTTAAGATGAAAACACGAGTTTTTAGGTCATTGTGTAGTTGTTTCCCCCCTAAGGGTTTATTTCTCTTATCTCGGGTGATAATTTTACATCTATAAAGCATGACAGACATTGATGATCATTCAGTTGTCTACTATCCAACAACTAATTTCAAGTTACACTAGGTGCGAGCAAACTCTTTGGTAGATAGGCGGCCTACACCTACACCAAATGTCACCTTTGTTGTGTTGAAATTTTGTGAACACTTTTTATTTGCTGACTTACTGTCATGTCGTTTCAGAAGTGGAAATGTCGGTCAAACGTCAGACGAGGTAAGTGATGCTGCTAGCAAAGCAACTCAAAACGTCATACACAACAAAAAGATGGTTTGATTTGACTTTGATTAGCAGTGTTGGGCAGTAATGCATTACAAAAGTAATTAATTACTGTAATGCATTACTTTTTGCTGTAATGCAGTAATGTAAGGCATTTCAGGGCTAAATAACTGTAGTTACAATGGATTACAATGACCTGGATTTGAGTAGTACAGTATTTAGTGTGGTGGGTCAGAAAGAAGCTATTCGTGAACCTGGTAGTCTTTACTCTGCATGCTGCCAAAAACACCTCCTGGATGGAAGGTGAAAAAGTCATGACTTATGACTGAGCTTGATACACACTGTATGACCAGATCCATATGGCTACAGTTATTTTGGCGAAAGTAACTAAAGTAATGCAAAAGTAGTGTAATGCCTTACATTTTAAATATTAATTAAATAGTAATATTGTAGTGTAAGGTATTGCTTTGAAAATACAGTAACCTGTAATCAGTAATGCATTACAGTTTTTGAGTAACTTGCCCAACACTGTTGATTAGATAAAGTTTGTGTCCAATACAGCTAAGCACGTTAAAGCCATCGGCAGCGATGTAGAGTTGCATGTTGAGGAGGTTGTTCTATTGAAATGCAGAATGAATATTACTTTTTTTCAGTCTGTTTTAATGTACTAGTCCTGGATATATATATATTTTTACATGAATAGAGTAGACTGATATAAAAAAAAGTTGACATCCTGTCACATAATATTTACTCCAGCCAATTCAATGAATCAGCTGATTCCGCATTGGAATTGCAATTATCACACTCCTTCAGTTACGTTGATGAGTGAAATCCCCTGTAAAAAGAAATATCTGGCAGGTCTTCTGCTTTTCATTCCAGCTTTTTAAACATTTATTCCAAAAAACATCCGAAAGGTTATACAAGATCAGCAGACAACTAGCAAACAGCGGTACCTTTTGGGAAAATATTTGGAGTAGGCCTATGTTAAATTTGTTTTAAAACGTAAACAAACGCTGCCCCCATTAGAATAGCTCATATCTCAGAAAGGGATTAGCCAAAAAATGTGGCATCACAGAGTACTGACAAGTCAAGGGAAGCGTGAGCAATACAACAGCATATTGAAATTGACTGAACTGGTCCTTCAACGAGTGAGTTCCCCCTAGTCAGTGTGTAAGAAGTGACTTTGTTGTTCTCTGGTATGTCCAATTGTCTACTGCAGATGGAAGTGCAAGAAAACCACAAGGAAATCAAAAGAAAACACAATGACTGTCCAAGTTCAGAAATACCCCCAAAGTCTCCCCGTGTGACGTCTCCCTCTATAGAGGATGACGTAGATCTGGAAGTTAACACAGAAGACACTGCTGCCAAACCCAAGGAAGATCCAGCATTGAGCCCACGCTCAAAGAGCAAATCTTGGAGGCGATCGACACGAAGCAGGCGGTCCCTACCTGCATTTCCCGGTGCCATTCAAAGTAAGTTCAACTAATGTTTTATTTTATATTTATATTGTAAGTGACAAGTGGGTACTTTCCTTCTGAATTTTTTTTCCCTCAAATCTCTGCTTACAGACCTGTGCAAGTCTATCAGCCTGTCCTTATCTGAGGAGGAAAGAGCCGAGAAATTAATGGAAGCAGCTATGAATGTAAGATGACATTTTTGGCAGAATGATTTCCACAGGAACACTTCAAGTTTGTTTCAAGGGCATGAATGTGTTATTGAAGTACCTACACACTGTTTTATTTAGATAGCTGTGGAGAAACTTCAGAAGGCTATGGTCACTGTGCCGGGTGCAGATCTAGAGATATTCCAAAAGCAAGGTAAGACAGTTTGGTTAACATTGTATTTGCTAATGGGTAGACATGTTCAAGGTTTCCCCCAGCACTTAATATTTAAGGTGGCCACCTTGACAACAAATGCCATCTACCTAGACCAGTTTAGATTAGATTAGTCCCTGAAAAGATAGATTTTGGATTGTGAGCGTCATTTATAATGTACTATAATGCAGATTATGTAATTTACTCCAACAAAATGTGTATGGTATTTTTATGTTTTATGTAATTTCATATGAAACTGCACAGCATATTGCACATTTCGGATACCGGCCAACCCCACCACCTTAATTAAAAAACAATTGCGGGAAAAGACTGCATGTTCCATGATAACCTGTGGATTGTGAGACCTGCAATGATCGACTGTCTTCCCTTCTCTCTGGTTGGAATGTTTAGTGGCAACCTTAAAAGAGCAGTGGCCTCGAGTGGCAAAAGAAATACGTGAAGAAAGCAGCAAAATTGAGCAGGGAAAAGAAGAAAATAACAAAACGTAAGTATTTGAACATTCCTTGTACAAACATATTGCAATAATATAATAATAATAATAATAATAATAATCAAACATTTAACTTTTGTAAATTTTGTTTTGTTTGTACTTGTTTTGTCTCAGCAAACCAAGTAACCCTAATCCTGAAAGGACTGTGACTCTGTGCGCCAATGCAATCAAGAGGTAACCTGATGTTGCATGGGCTTCATGGTTTTCCATTCAAATGTATTCAGTTAATGTTTTACATTGCAGCATTATCATATTACAATCTGTGGCTGCAGGTTGGAGACTGAGAGTGCAATGTGGGACGCGCTGCTTGAAAAGCATAAATCCAAAGCTGAACAACTAACAAAGTGAGTAAATTCATTCAAGCATAGCATTTTTTTTGTTTTTCCCAAGGGAAGAGAAGTTAGAAAAATTCACCCTTTTGTGCTTTCTGCAATGCAGGGCCATGGAGGAGGGGAAGGGTTTGCCTGTAGACCCCAAATTGGTGGCACAGTCCTCACAGAGCGCACTCATTGCCAGCAAACCAGAATACAACGCTATACTCTCGAGACAGACAAAAC
This sequence comes from Engraulis encrasicolus, assembly GCF_034702125.1. Lineage (NCBI taxonomy): Eukaryota > Metazoa > Chordata > Actinopteri > Clupeiformes > Engraulidae > Engraulis > Engraulis encrasicolus. The sequence continues at coordinate 35,282,851 of NC_085858.1, read as the reverse complement.
ATCTCCACACCGTGGAACTCTTGGTAATGAACCTAAATCATTATTGTCATGGTTATTGTGATAATGTGGGTCTATAGGGGGGAGATAATTGGCAGCGGCGAGGAAATGGTCACATTGTGGTGAAGGACTTGTGAGCACAGAATGGCAGGTCAGAATCTACCCAGTTGAGGTAGCCTACACATGGTACTGTCCACTCAAAGTGCTCTGCTGGGTTTCAGTGTCATAGGTTTCATAGGTTTTCACAGTGTCATAGGTTTGCAGACATGAAGAGAATTTGAATAATGCATTCAGAACTTAGCAAAAGAAAGCATCTTGGTCTTAACCACATACATTTGACTTTTTTATGCTTTCATACTCTGAAAACAAACTTAAAAGCTTACCTTGATTTTCCAGCATAGAACTTATTGCTGAATCCAGATAGTATAATGACTCATTCAGAAAGTTATGTAAAATTGTCTTTTTTTAGTCAGTCATGGTGCATTAAAGAATGTCAAACCTTGCTTCACACAGAACAAACATGTACTTGTGCAACAGTGAGCGCAGTTCCATGCAAAGAATATTCCGATATCACACAGAATATTGTCAGCATTATGTTTTAAACAATTTCCAGAATCTTCAGTTCACATGCAAACCGAATCCTGCCACCATTCCCTTTTTAAATATGGAATACTCCTCACATGTAACGGCGCTCAATGTAAGTGTCACTATGGCTGGTTGTCTTGTTGCTCAACACTATTCATGTGCTTTCCCATCAGCTGAATACCCAGAGGAAGATGTGCAAAGAGCTGCTGTCCTTCCAGGAGAGCTGTGAGAGAGACATTAAGGAGATCAGTGCCAAACTGGGTATGTTCCTTCCAAGCCTAGTCAGATAGACAGTTCCCTGTTCCCAGTAAGACTTAGGGTGGCACTCGGACTAGTTCCTCCAGTCCTTTTCCTGTTGCTTGTGTCCTTGTGATGTAAGGCTCGACATCATTGATGTTCAAAGTTTTATTCAATATCTCGCAAAAGCACAATTCAAATGTCATCTCCTTTTGCAATTGGGATGTTGAATGGGGCAATGGGGGTTGAATCGTATATTGAATCTCGTTTGCAATTAGGATGTTGAATTGCTCTGCCTACATTGAGGGAAACTTATTTTCTCCACGGAGGTGGGAGCGACACTGAGGCTATAGGCCACAAGCAACAGGAAAGGATGTGAGAAATTAGTTTGAAGACTGCTGCTGTTAATTCCAGCGCCACAGTTCAAGGTCTGAAGCGATTGCAATGCTTCCTTCGTGTGTGTGTGTGTGTGTGTGTGTGTGTGTGTGTGTGTGTGTGTGTGTGTGTGTGTGTGTGTGTGTGTTGTCACAAGACCTTAACATCATCGGGGTGACATTAAAATCAAAATTAAGGACCATATTAGAACAGTATGATCTGGAGCAATGGGATCCAGCTGTGTATAGGTTGATCAGCAATGACTAGTAGTCACAATTATTATAATAACGCTAACGATGATGATTAAACCAAGGAAGTATTTGCGTTTTTTTTTTTTTAATCCATTGGCATTTAGCTATTTTAAAAAATGCCATTTTATTAAAGTGCCATACGTGTGACTTGATTTTAATTGCTTGATTTTCTTGCAGCTGAACGGGCAGGTTTTGATGATATCCCTTGTCCCTTGAAGGATCCACACCCAGCACTGAAAGGATCCGCACCCAGCTCAACATCTTAATCTTGACTCAAAAACTCCAAAGGCATTTGTGCTGTTCAATATTATTTTTAATATTGCCAGTCAATGCCAGTACACAGGTCTTCATCAAACTCAGACCAAGGTATTTATAAGTAAGGTTGTGAACAATGACTTTGATGGCTTCATTCATGTCCTGCCTTCAAGTTGTTGTTGTTGTTTTTTTATGTGTTTCATTTGCCACCAAACAAATGTCAATATTTAATCCTATGGGCTTGTATATAAAACTTAATGTTTGTTCATATTTGGCAAGACTGTTCTACCAAGAGTCTGACTAACCTCTGTATGCCATGAGCTATTATAAAATACAATACTCTTCAATGGCCACAAGATGGCACTATAGTCTTGCTGTTGATTGTAACTGGTTATCATGTCTGCACCTTGTCACTGTATGTCAAACCAGATTTGTCATGTAACTGATAAAAAAAATAAAATGGTAAGAATAATAAAATCAAAGCATTGCAAAATGCATTTTTGAAATGACACGAATTTTGTCAAATGGCCTCATGAAGATTGTAATGTTTTGAAGGGGGGGGGGGTGCAACCAGCGCACTTTCCGCCACCGACCCTACATGTTCTACTACTACTACTACTACAGCATTCTCATGTGTTTGAGAGGACACTAGTCTGTGAGCACCGGGTGTCCTCCTCCCTACTCCAGCTCTGCATCCACCCTCCCATCCCTGTGTGTCCCCTGTCCGTTCAGGGGCTCACCCCACCCCCACTGCCTCTTCCCCTCTCCTCTCTCCCCTCTTCCCTAGATTGCTGGGGCACTGAGGCAGAACGAAGCTCTGACATTGTGCCAGTGATTCACATTCATTTTCTCTCTCTCTCTCTCTCTCTCTCTCTCTCTCTCTCTCTCTCTCTCTCTCTCTCTCTCTCTCTCTCTCTCTCTCTCTCTCTCTCTCTCTCTGATCCACTACTCATCCCAGGGTACCACACTTTCACCTTTACTGGTATATCCAGTAGTCTTGTATCTATGTGTGTTTATGTGCTGGTGTGTGTAACTACAGATTCTTGTGGGATGCAATACTGCTTAACTGCATACAGATGTGGTGCCAGCAATTATGCACCGGAGCACTGTGTGTGTGTGTGTGTGTGTGTGTGTGTGTGTGTGTGTGTGTGTGTGTGTGTGTGTGTGTGTGTGTGTGTGTGTGTGTGTGTGTGTGTGTGTGTCCTTTGGCCTTGGGAATGTTTTCTAGGAAGTCCATCTCAATCATTTCGTCACCGTTTTCCCATTATAAAACGGCAAATTAAATTCTGTGGCTGTATTTTTGTATGGAGAGAATTAGAGCACGGTGGGAATAAGATTGAAGCAGTGTGGGAGAAAAGTGGGGTTAAGTCCTCGGCAATGGAGGCTCTGGGGGTGGTGCAAGGCGAGGGGGATCGATTCTTATTTAGATGAAAATGAGGCAGAGCTTGTGGGCTGAGAAAATGCATTGGCCTTTAAACAACCCAGAATGGGCAGGACTATCCATTTAAGATACCAAGAGAAAGACGTGTTGGTTCTAAGAAATGTTTGCAACGATGCGGTGTGCTTTTAAAAGCGCACATGTACAGTTTCGTACCCAAATTGACCAGAATAAATTATTAGGGTGCGGTACTACTAACAAATAAAATAAGATGTCATCAAGTGATGTTAAGATTCGGATGAAGCACCCTTGGCCTCCAACTCCCAGGAGTGGGGGGCCGACATGATTGAAAAGTTGTCAGTTTCATCGGATATACGGAGCGTGTGCCGCTGGAGGAGGCGAGGATGCGCAGCGCGCCGTATTCGCCTCTGCCCTGTAGGCCCCACAGTTTATCTTGGAGCAGTGGTAATGACTTCAGTCCAAGGCTCGCCTCGCAGCCTCCCCGGCCTATACTCTTACTCTCACTTCAGATTGATTAGTGGCAGATTGTGCTGGAGGGATGTGCCGAGCGTCAGCATAAACCCGGGCCAGTTTTTGTCCCGCTCCCCTCCCTACACCCATCATCTCACGGTCGCGAGACGCACCACCAGCCTGCGCCTGCCTCTTTCCTACTGTGCATTCCGCGAGCCGTACGTCAGACAGGAATGTTTCACTCATCTAAGTGATAAACTACCACGCAGAAACGTCCACGTTTGCAGAAAGAAAAAAACCCAAACAACAACCTCTTGTTTTTAATCTACACGCGTACAACAATGCGTCTTGTTTTCTAAAGCCAGAGAAACTTGAACTCCAATATCCAAACTATTTTGAGAGCAGTCTGAAGTTTGTGGTTCCCTCATTGAGCATGATATCCCAGTTAGGCTAACTGAAGTGGTCCTTTAAAATTATGTTACTGGGGAGAAGAAACAATTAATGGAAGTGCAAACAAACGCCATTCCTGACAACCAAATGATTGTGTCAATTTGCCCATATATAATACTCAAAGTGGACATAAAGCCTATGTGCACACATACAGAAGACCTTACACACAGGTATTACACATATCATTACACACACCACATATAGCACACTCTTACATACATTCAGCCCAAGACAGGTCTCTCTCTCTCTCTCTCTCTCTCTCTCTCTCTCTCTCTCTCTCTCTCTCTCTCTCTCTCTCTCTCTCTCTCACACACACACACACACTTACTCACTCACTCACACACACACACAGTATAAAGTAGCCTATACAAAGGAAAAGTGTCCCTGTTTTACGCAAAGATATGCATGCAAGATGCAACAATGTCGCCCAATGCATGGACGAGGTCGCTTTTATCCCAAATTACTTTGTCTGTGTGGCATATTATTTGACCTGCCTGCGATCGTTGTTCATTTATTTATTAAATGTAGGCAAATAAGAGTAGGCCTAACCTGTAGGGCACGGGATGGCATGAACAACAGAGATGGTTTTGAACGAGTAAATGTCTGGGAATCGTATGCTATACGCTCTTACTTATCATAACCTGCCATGGTTGTTTACAATACCCTTATTGGCTCGTTTCAGGTGAATGTATCACAACACATGAGATTTGTTTCATTTGTTCACGCTAAGAAAAAACTACTAACACAAACCCCCTGGAGGTTTAGAAATGTACAACAACCTCCTCATGGGCGATGACGTAGCTGTGAGTATCGACGGAGTGCGCGAGACTACAGTGGTGTGTGTGTGTTCCAAGGAGTGGGGAAAAGGAGACAACCACTAGCTAAAGAAAGCAAGGAGAAAGAGAGGCAAGTCAAGCATAGTAAGATAGAAGAAAAAGTCGACCAGAGGTGGCGAGTTGGAAGCATGTGGGGTTGACTTTTAATCTGTGTCGAGTTGGTCGTGTTTTCGAATTGTTTTTTTTTTAATTAGCCACATACCTGGTTAAATCCAGTTGAAGCGCGAGGAGAACCCTGCGACTGGCTCTGGTCCTTGTTAAGGACCCGTTGAACAGCTAGCTGGCTACATGGTATTTTGTTGTCGCTAGCTTAGCTAATAGCCTGCGAGGTAGCTCCATTGCAAGAAGAAATTGTTGAAAGTAAGTGGTTTTGCATTGAGGTAATGCATTGTGTTGCAAGACATTTCATAAATGCTTCGCTGTTGCACCACATGTAGGTTTGCGGTGTTGACTGCTTTCCGTCAGTTGATTCGGCATTTTTTCCATGGTATTCGTTTCTCTTTCAGGGTTAGCTACCAAACGTTGTCATTTACGTGAGCTAGCTTTTCTTGCTTGGTAGCTAGCTCGATTTAGCACGGCAGTGAAAAGGTTGCTAGCTCGCTTGCAGGTTAACTAGTCGATTTATTTAGACTTGCTTGGTCTCCGATTGCCCATGGAAAACATTGAATTGTACTGTCAAATCATTACACGGCTACATTGTAGATGGCATAGGAAGTTGCACTTATCTGACTGAACTGTCGGGGCCAAGACTCTGGTTTAATTAGCCCGTATTGCTGTCTGGTGCCTAGCTACTTTCTACTTGCGAAAACAATGCACTGTATTGACCGAACGCACTGAGAACAGAGGTTAGGGTTCATAAACATATTTTGAAGCGCTTTGATTGTGCCATTCGATTAGGGTGACAGTCTGTTTGACAGACACATTTTGTCTGTGTGGCTGTGTTCGTTGTTTTTTTTACCACTTAAAACATTATTGCTATTTCCACTAAGAAAGCTGTTGTCTGAACCAGCTCCCCTTTTGGGTGCATGTGGTATTATCTTATCGGGCAAGTCGGTAACATTCGTGGCCAGCAAATCCTCATTGTTGTTGCTGGTAGTGAAACTAGCCTAATCCAACCTTTGATGTTTTGCTTTTAAATTGTAATCTTTGTTTATTTTTAATTCTGTGTAACATTAGCTAATCGTGTGATATCCGTTGCATTGTTTTTCGAGATACTCTTTACATTGTTAGTTGACTATCTTTTCATCCGATTGTTGGTTAAAAAAAGACTTCTGTGGAAGTATGGATGATCAGACCCGGATGCTGGCGGGTCTGGGAGCACTCGGCGGATTAACACCAGCCGATGTTGACCCTGACTCGGTTCGGAAGCAGCAGCTCGGCCAGCCTCAGCAGGACATTGGGGATATTCTTCAACAAATAATGGCCATCACAGACGAGAGCCTTGACGAAGCGCAGGCAAGGTAAGGCATTCAAGAGACGGGTGGTTGTGGAAACTCAGTGCATTCAACATTCTTCTAAATGCTCACGAAATAATCAAAACTGTTATACTTTTGTGTAGGCCTATGCAGCACTCTTATTTGCTTGTGTTTTAACTGAAAGCATTGACACCAGCGTATTGTGTCCATGGGTGTAAAACATTGACTGAATCCTGAAATAACTCATATCACATTTTCCAGCATTATATGGTGCAAAACTCTTAATAACCCTTGATTAACTATTAATTAAAAATGACAATGCTGTCGACTTGACTTGTGCATTTGGCCACATGTCAACACATGACATAGGTGCATGTTTGGTGGCTATTTTCAGACCAGAAAGTGGTCCATTATCTGAATATTTTGCTCATGACAAAGGTGAATGAAGTCCACGAGCAGAGCCTAGTTCTAGATCCCTATTGCTGACAGATGTAACGACAATACAGCTAGTTAAAGCCTGAGGAGTAACAGTGTTGCACATGTCTGTTTTGTTTACGCGATAGGGAGGTGTAAAATTGTTGCGTTTTAAAATCTGTTAATTCTGCTCTCTTACTTTGTACCTGTATCAGCAATGTAGTGAAAACGTGCCTTCTAAAGCCATTTGGTATCTGCGCTGGCCAAACTGCGAGCTTCACTAGATGAATGAATTAGATTAATCTGCTACCTTGTCATTAGCATAGATAATCAGGGAGGTCTTAATTAAGTCATCGCCGTCGTGCAGAGACGGCTTTCAAATTTAAATGGATGTTTAGTAATGTAACGTTTCTGGTGCATGATATGATAAGGCCTCAGAACTCTTTGCATGGCAGAAGATCAACATCAATACACCTTGCCTAATGCAAGTTTATTATTATTATTTTTTAATTGTGTGTTTTATTTCTTGTAGTTATTTATTTTGCACGCCCTCTTGTACATAAAATAACAAATGCAGGCAATCGTCACGGTGTGCTCTCTGCACCCACAGCTGTCACATATCACAACGGAATATTCATGCGGTGTGGTTGTATATGAGCTCGGGAAAGGTCATCTGAAATTGAAGCTGGGGGAATTCGCACAGAAGCCGCTTTATAATGCGAGGCAGCGGCCACTCGGCGGTGTGTCATTAGCTTGTGATTTTCCACCAAACCATTTGGCCACCTCGTTCTCTTAATTAATTCACTCTTCTTTCACCCCCTCCCTCCCTGGTGTTCATCCTTTTCATTGTATGCAGGGTGCAATCAATTCTCCTATAATGTGTACCCGAACGCAGCTGTCCACAAATCGAGTTTCTATTAATGAGATAGGGGCGGGCGCTTCATAGACAGGTTATGAAGGCAAGGATATTGCCGTTGCGTTTGATGATATGATGGCGGAAATTTTATGTTTTTATGTTATGGCTTATTTACTTTGTTTATACAGCTTTGTAGTTGGTACATATTCATGGACTTCGAAGCTATGGTTTGGAAAAAAATATGAGTGATCTAATTATTATCATTATCTTAAATTTATTTTTTTTAGTGTATCATTTAATTTTTACATTGTTTCCTTTTTGATCCCTCTGAATTAGCTATATCGGAGCTCACAGTAGTATTAATGGTCACACATTTTGCAGGCTCACACGCGCATTGTTTGTTAATGGCCTGAGCATGGAGGCAAATCCACTTAATGCCAGTCTAGTAACTGTTCAGTGTTCAGTCGTTGGGACTTTCTACATCACTGCCACCCTAACACCCCGCCACACACACACACACACACACACACACACCCTCCCTTACAAGTCTGTCATGGGATTAGTCAGTGTGTCATTCACGGGATTAGGCCATATGTAATTCATGCATGTACACACATGGCTTGGCCTTGGCTTGCTTGCAGTCTGCTGCCTTTCTTAGGTTGCTTTACTGGACAGCGCGGTCTGGCCAAGCAAGTCATGAGAACCAGTCAGCTGAGAGAGAGACAGTGTGCTTGGGTTCACGTGGGGTCACCAGGAGCCTGTATGACACCCCCCCCCTCCCCCAACCACCACCACCACCCACTCCCTCCGTGGATGAGAAGTGGTTGCTCAGTAGTTCTATTGGATCAGGACCAACGTGGGGCTTATTTGTGGCTCTCATCTGGGGTGCAATATGGGATTTGCCTGCAGTGTGTGTCGGAGGGGTCCCTTTGAGTTCCCAATGCTACTGTACTGAGTGAGTGAGTGAGCGAGCTCTGAAGCCTCTGTTTCACCACCTCGTTGACGGCATTCTCTGAAACGGATATGACAGTTTTTTTTCTGTCTGCTGTGTATAAAGGAGGGAATATAATTTCAGTGAGCCCTCAAAGACTTTTTTTAGGAGGAGGAGAAAATGTAGAACATTTCCTTCCCACTGCCTACCTGAATTCCTATCTGAAAGGATATAATGAGTAGTTGGAGTTTCTTTTAATACCTCATGAATTATTTCCTGTTTTCATCCAAGGCACCTTTCACCCAGCCTCCCTGTCTTTTAAGTGTATGAACTCGAGGCAGGCAAATGTGTTAGCAATTTCAGAAGCTTAGGGCCACATGCAGAACAGATGCGAGCAGCACACACATTCAAAGTGCTTCTCATCGTCCAATCCTTTGGAAAGCTCTGGTATGAGCATGGGAGAAGAATCCGCCTTGTACACCCCACCCCCCCTCTGTGCCCCCGTCTTTTTGAGCATAAATGCCAGGTAGTGTTTGGTTGGCTCGGGGCGATGCCAGCATACACAGCTGGCACTGGCAGCCACACCGCCCTCCCTACCTACCCACCTACCCACCCCCCATTCTCTCACCCTGTTGCCCTGTGTCCAGATGCTGGTCAGAGGAGGCTCCGACGCAGTGGGGCGGAACTGACGGCCCCTCGGAGGGAGGGGGAGCTGGAGCTGGGGGGGGCACGGCGGGGGGTGCCCTGCCTCTCAACTTCCAGCACAGGTCAGTACAGGACCGAGCATGAGCACCCCCCCACACCGTCTCCCCACACCACCACCTCCACCTCCTCCTCCTCCTCCTCTGCTGCTTCCCCCCTGATTGTATCTCCATACCAACGGCAGCCTGATCTCTTACTCTTCACTGCAGTGAGAAAACAGGACTACCATACACGGGCTACTACAGTTAGTAGTATGCACTGCACAGTACAGTACACTGTATGCTCACTTGCACGGCACGCTACTACAAGACTGCCGGACACGCGGCGGCGCAACCGAATGTAATCAGGCATGGCCCATTTCACTCCTTTTTGGATAATCAGCAGTGGGGGACGGAGGGACAAGGTGGATCCATCTCCCCTAATGCATCGTGTCTTCACCTCCCATTTGTATATGACACCCGTGTTTGATGGCAGCCTTGGTTGCCGTGGCGGCGCTCAGTAAATTTATGGATTATAGCTGAGAATCCCGCAGGAATGTGACACGAATGCCAGGTTCCGTTTCATGTGAATCTGCTGATTGTAAGCCAAAAGAAACGGTATTTGATGATGTATTTTGCTTTGAGGAGGAGAGGTATGAATGGAAAAAACGTATGGCCCTGTCTACTGTACATTAGTTAAGCTGTTTTCAGATGTTGACTCCATTGATGAGAAAAGGTACAGGGTGGCAGCTGAAGAATTGGAGAAAATATGCGCTTCTAATGCGGGGAAAAACTTGATTTCCGAACACCCAGTAACATCTGTTTTTTCAGAACTTGGACTGTACAAACTTGAACTTGCTTGCAGGCTACTATGATAATTTTAACCTTTTTTTATTAGAATAGTTCAAGTATTTACAAGTTTCCTCTCTCATTACCTGCCTGAAGAGAAAAAACAGCATGAGATTAGATCACTAAAAGCTGGTTTATGGTTCTGGAGAGGACACTCTCCATCACTTCCACCTTTGCCCTATGCTGTCATACAACCATTTCAGATGAGCATCTCATTTGGCTAGCTGGTTGGCTCACCAGTCCTAGGCTCGCAGCAACATGTTTACTAAATATCTAAATATGAGTGGGGTTGGTTCGTTTAATTGCTTGTTGGATTTTTTTTTTTTAATCAAGTTACCTAGAAATAAGTACAGTCAGTTATGATGTATACTTTTTGGCACAAACCTACATCTGAAGCTTAGTTTTTGTTTTGTTTTGGAGGGGGATTGTAAGCCGGGCTTTTTCGTGACACGATACCTCTGGGTCCCTGCTTTGCCAAATTTCTTCCTGTAGTTTAAATCATTTTTGGGTCTTTTGCTTGGTTTTCCTGGATACAGATAAGTAATCAGTTTGCCAATAGTTTTTCTTAAGTCACAGGTAACATAGACAGACTAATGTGCACTGTATAAAAACCTATGTTTTTAAATGATTGACTGCTACTCTGCTTTACAAAATGTTGAGGTTATTACTGACTACTGAACAAATGGTTTTAATCACGTTGCTTGTTGCTTAAAAAGTATTTTGAAGTGGTCCACTTCTCTTGTGTGGCCAAGGTGAAAAGCAATGTAATGTTTGCAGTGTTCTGTTTTGAGTGACACAACTGATAGTACAATTAGCATGATCAGGTGTCTTGTGTCAACAGTTGCTCAGTAAGTAGTACTGATGTATTCTCTGGGTTTGATGGTGTTAAGCTTCATGTGTCATATTAGTCTGATAGCTTTGGTCTTGGCTCTTCCTGTCAAAGTGCTCTGGTGGTGGATATGTAAAGAGATTGTTTGCAGTATCACTGTCGGCACATTATCATCTTGCATTTGACTACAAATACAAGATGATGCATTGATTGTGAGGGTTGTCACTTGAATGTCAATATTGGACAGAAATTAAACCAGTACTGCAGATGAAGTTTGTGTGAGCAGAGGGTTTTGACCCATTGGCTTAAAAATTGCCTTTCTTGAGGAAAACCGTTTTCTTGAGGAAAACCGTTTTCATAAGACAGTTGAATTCAATATTTTGTCTTGTTGTATGGAGACACATGTTGGTTGTAGGCCTTTATGAGTTTATTACCAAAATTTTTCTTCCATTTGGTTCACTTTGTTTCAGTAACATTGACAAATATTTGTAAAGCTTTAAGTAAAAAATACTGTGCAAGCTAGGCTATATCTCGAATGCACTGTGTAATATGCACCTAATGCTGTTTAAAAAAAGTGCAGTGGCTGGGTTTGAAGTGTCTTGCGAGACTGAAGTGGGTGGAACTGTAATTACAAGGCTTGGTTTTCCTCTTTTGGGTCGTCGGTGGCTTGCGGGTTGAAGCCATGAAGTTTATGGGCCCTGTCCTCACCCGAGGCCAACAGTGTTTAGAGTGCATCCTCGACAACGCTGCAAGTTTACACAAGCGGTGCTCTGCCTGTGTCGAGACCTGACCTGTCAAAAAAAAGTATAGAAGCAAGTTCACCTTATTGTGGTCGGTGGCATCGCCGATATCAATTGAATAAAAACGTAAATGTGTGCCTTTGTGTTCTGAAAAACGTTGGTTGGTATTTACGTTGCAACAAGGTAATATAGAATATCGATTTGGTATTATTTGAAAAGAAAAACAAATGTGGATTTCTGGACACAATTCTGCCTTTTTTCATGAGAAGAAGGCTGTGTCTGCGTTGTATTAGTTAGTCGGTGGATGTACCAGTGCTACAGTAGAAGTGGCCCACAGAGAGCTGAATACAAGCCGCTATTGGTCTGCCAGATGCCGTCGTAGCACATGAGCGGGAAAAGTGACATTTTCGTAGCAGCCCCTTACACACACTGACATTATCACTCATGTCTAGGTTACCGGTCTCCAGGAAAAAAAAGGGTAGGCTGGAAAAGAGAAGCCGTTGTCAGGTGTCCTTTCGCAAAGACATGCTCCCACCGCATCTCAATACAGATATTTATTTATATAGGCTATGTATTTTTTTTACAAGGCATTTTTGAAGGGTGTTGTCATTGGGCATTCAGCACAAACTCAGCTGAGGGTTTGTGGGAGATCATTGTGAGTTCCCCTGTCGTCACTGCTCCCCGTGCTGACTGACAAGAGTGCACTGAGCAGGGGACAGCAGCAGCAGACTGATGTGCTGCCAAGGCAGGGCAGGCAGGCAGGCACCCACACTATTACTATCATCTGGCTCTCAGACTGAACTTTCATAAATTTCATAAACGGCTCGTTTTTTTTTTTTTCAAGGTTTTGCCAGCAACTGTCAAATGCCTGATGGTGATGATTGCAGATTAATATATTAAATTTTTTTTTAAAAAAATTGCATGATTCAATACATTTCTACATTATTTATTTTTGTGTGTTTCATTAGTCTGTGGCTGTTAAGTTGGGGAAAAAGGGTTTTGCTATTTTTGTTGTCTGTTTTGAGCCATCAGCAAGAATTGGAAACAGATGTCAATCAGTAGTGTATGTTACTCATGGTGAAGGGTGAGATTGTGACTAGGTGAAGTTTTTGGACATGAACATTTGGGGTACTGGTATATTTCCCCGAAGAAGAAAAAAAGATTCAGCCTGTGGCGAGAAAACAAAGGTTTCATTTTAATTTGAAGAGACTTCTTTCATTCAAGCCAGCAATATGTTTTAATATCTGAAAATATCCCTCATGTTGTCAGTGCAGATTGTGGAGTGAGGACTCTTGCATAGTTAATCACGGGATTGATACCATATGCAGGTGGAATTGACGCAAACAGCAAAGCATTTTGTATCGACCCGCTGTCAGGTTTATTCATGCATCAACATGGCGAAGACGACGGCAATGCTCCGTTTTCAATTGTCACTTTCAAAATTGTCAGAAGCTATGCCATGTCTGAAATGGACAAACTGCCAGTGTGTTTGGGCTTTTTTCCTCCTCCCCTCCCCTCAGAGTGTGAGCACACAGTTTGTGAATACCATCTTGCCGCTAGATGTTGCGTTTGGCATGATGGAGCTGTGTATGTATTTTTTTTCTCTCCCCTACCCAGATATGTGCCTCAGAGTCCTGCTAATGTCATCAGTCTGATTTTTTTCTTTATTTTTTTTTTATTTTTATGGTGGTTAATTTTTTCACCGGCGGTCGGTCTAGTCTTGGCATCGTTCTGGTTTTTGTGTCTGGTCTGCCAGGTGGGGGGTTGGGCAGTGAAGGGAAGGGGTAATTTACCAAAGCCTCTCTCTCTCTCTCCCTCAAGACAAATTAAGAGCACGCTTCATTTAGCAGCTCATTTAGTTGTGGTGGACGGGGAAGGGTGAATATATAGAGCTGTGCAGGTCTTGATTTTTTTTTAACAGAAGAGGAACGAAATGTTTCATTCTTTTAATTATGATCTAGGAAATGCTGAAGTAGTTTGGCAGACGTGTGTATTCCAGTTAAAGGCAGAAAGATGCAAGATATTGCAACAATTTTTCTAATGGCTTTTGGTTGGATCAGGATGATTTGCCCCAGTCATGTTCACAGCAGGCTGTGGAGGGATGCAGTGTGGTAGTTTAGAAATGGGAAACGCAATTGGACAATGATGTTCATGATTCATTTATAACAAACCAGCCCGTGAAATTAAACCAATAATCCACATTTGATTGTAGTCTGTAAATGTTAGTTATAAGCACAAACTATTTTGGATCGAGATGATATTTTAAACTAATGGCCCTTGCTAAGCCAAACCACCCCAGCCCTTACAATAGCACAATGGCCCTAAATCCACAGTTTGTTTACAGTTGTACATATTAAAATTGTAAACACAGTCAGTATTCAAGAGCATCTTTTCTGCTAAGAGTGCCCGCAAGGACACAGACAAGCTGCCCCTTCTTAACAGAAAGACTATGCACTACAATCCACTCTTGCGTTCGTTATAAACCATTTTTCCATTAAAAATCATTTTTTTGGACCTTGGGTTTAGACAATCCACCGTTGGAGTTGTGTGTTATGTTTATACAAATCTATAATAAACGCAAAAACCTTGTTCATATCTAGACAAGAGATTGTCTGTCTTTGTGCTCAGGGCTGTGTGCTGTTCACCACAGCAGAGGGCTCGGCTGGCTGGCTGTTATTAATATGCACTGCTCCTCTACCTCCGCAGGAAACATGCCCTGAACTGCCATAGGATGAAGCCCGCCCTCTTCAGCGTCCTGTGTGAGATCAAAGAAAAGACCGGTGAGTAACCCACCCTCCACCCCGCTCCTCAACGAATGCGCGCGCGCACACACACACACTCAATCCTCACTGAACACAGACACACACACACACACACACACACACACATTCTGCTCACATGCATACTTGCTTACATCCTCAACGAACGTACGCACACACACTCCATCCTCACTGAATACACACACACACACTACATGCAATTCAACAACACATGCTTGCATCCTTACCCAACATGAGCACACAACCGCACCTAACCGCTTCTTGCCTGACATACCGAAGGCCGTCATGGCAACATTTGGACTAAGCCAAGCGAATGGGCCCCCAGATAACATGGGTCCTTAGAGATCTGCCCCAACTCTGTCCTGATTGTCTATTGATTCCTCAAGGTCTGGTATTGATGAGGCATTGATCTTATCGAGCGCTCCATGGTTTCAGCTGGGGCCTTGAAAAGAATGGGAGCTGGGTTCATTTGGTTTAACTGCTCTCTACTCTTTGGCTGTTGTCTTTGAGCCCTGTCTTTCTCTTGCTTGCTCGCTCTCCCTCTCCGGTCTGTCTCTCTCTCTCTCTCTGCTCTCTCTCTCTCTCTCTCTGCTCTCTCTCTCTCTGCTCTCTCTCTCTCTGCTCTCTCTCTCTCTGCTCTCTCTCTCTCTTCTCTCTGCTCTCTCTCTCTGCTCTCTCTCTCTCTCTGCTCTCTCTCTCTGCTCGCTCTCTCTCTTCTCTCTCTCTCTGCTCTCTCTGTCTCTGCTCTCTCTCTGCTCTCTGCTCTCGCTCTCTCTCTTCTCTCTCTCTGCTCTCTCTCTGCTCTCGCTCTCTCTCTGCTCTCTCTCTCTCTGCTCTCTCTCTCTCTCTGCTCTCTCTCTCTCTGCTCTCTCTCTCCCTCACACTCACACTCACACTCGCACGCACACTCGCACTCGCACTCGCACTCACACACACACACACACACACACACACACACACACACCGGCCTGTCACAGTTGTCTTGCTGGGGGCTCTTTGTTTCTCTACTGAGCTCCGAGCAAACACCGCTGGACCTGTCTCTGTCTCTGCGCTAGGATTTGCCTCGTTGAAAGTATTGAACCGGGCCAGGGAGGGAGGAAGGAAGGATGGCGTCCTGCCCGCGTGTTTACTCGCTGGCACGCTTTTGCGCTGATTCAATGTTTGCTCTCAAGCTTAGCATTACATACTGTAGCAAATCCCTTTCCAATAAGCTGTCAGCTTGAGCTTTCTCATCTTGTTAGCCACTCTGCCTCATTAGTTGGCAGATCATTTGCCATATAGTGTAGCAGCCCATTCCCACCCCCTGGATGTAAAGTTTTGCGCTGAGAGCAAGAACGACAGAGGATTTTTGTAAAGGTACTGACCTTTTGTTCCCAGACGTGCTTGTGTGTGCGTGAGTATGTGCGTGTGTGCCTACGTGCTTGCGTATGTACGTGCGTGCTTGTGTGTGTGTGTGAGTGAGTAATGTGCGTTTCCATCCACTCTCTGTGAAACCACCAACCTCACGTTGAATTACAGTGTTTAAGTGATGTGCCTCAGCCCACTCGCGGACATCCCGTCAATACCCACAGTTTTTGCGCTTCCTCTAATTGGAGGCAAGAAAGGGATGAGAGGGGAGAGGTAGAGAGAGAGAGGTAGAGAGAGAGAGAGAGAGAGAGAGGTAGAGAAAGAGGTAGAGAGAGAGAGAGAGAGAGAATGAAGTTGGGGGTGGGGAAATGGGGCTTGCCCCTGGTTGCTGTGGCAACCACGTTGCCGTTGTATTTGCCTAATGTCATTCACTTTGATTTTCACATTAAGAGACCTGGTTGGGGGCTCAGGGCCTCAGAGAGTTTGCGGATGCCGGTGCAGGGGCACTCTAGGCTAGTGAGGAGGGATGAGTCAGACTGGGAAGCATCCTTCCTCCCTCCTCCACGACTGCTGGGAGCAGCTGAATCAGTATAATATCCATCCATGTGATGGTGGCCTTGGTGGTGGTGCCGCCTCAGCGCACACCTCCCCCATCCCCATCACCCATCACCCATCACCCCCCACGGACAAAACAAAATCCCACTGGTAAATATCACCCCGTCGCGAAGGACAACTAGGGCTCGTATTACGCTCGCTCATAAGCAAGCAAACCCCCTCACCTCCACCCCCAAACGATTATCCTGCTAGTAGTTGTTGTTGTACATGAGTGCCAAGTGTGGAGCATGTGTGTCTGGTCTGTCTGAGGCTTATTTCTGTCCTGTAACTTTAAGGCCCCCCCTGCTGTGTTCTTCCCGTGCCCCTGGAATGGGAATTAAGGGAGGCTTCCTACTTCCACTGAAGATTATGAAGGTGCTTGTTGTAAAGCAAAGTGTCCACATCGCCTTGGATTTGCTGTAGTAGCCTTGCTCTTCTGCATGCCTGCCTTCATTTTCGCTTTCTCTCTCTCTCTCTTTCTCGTGCTCTGTATCCCACTCACTCTCACACTCGCTCACTCACTCATTCACTCACTCACTCACACATACACTCTCTCTCTCTCTCTCTCTCTCTCACTCACTCACTCACTCATTCACTCACTCACTCACACACACACACACACACTCTCTCCCTCGCTCACTCACTCACTCACTCACTCACTCACTCACTCACTCACTCACTCACTCACACACTCACACACTCACACACTCACACACTCACACACTCACACACTCACACACTCACACACTCACACACACACACACACACACACACACACAAGCTCACTCACTCACTCTCTCGCTCACACACACTCGCACAAGCTCACTCTTGCTCACAGGCACAGCATGCACACACACTCACACTCTTGCATACATGCATACACCAAGCAGCAGGGATAAAAGCAAACTTGAGCTGGGGTCTATTCCTGCTGCTCCAGTCTTGTCCTCTTCTCCACCCCCACCCCCACCCCCCTTCCCCGCTCTCCCATTCTTGAAAGAGAAGACTTGCTCCGAACTCAGGCTTTTGATATGGTAATAGTTGGATGGGGGGGTGGTTGGGTTAGAGGGAGGGAGGGAAGGGGGTTGCGGGGTGGGGTGCACACAGTGCAGGGTACTGGGGGAGGGGAAAGCTTGAATTCCTCGGAGTGCTGCAGTTGGGTAGATTGTTTTTATTGTTAAGGAAATTTTCTACTCAAGTGCAAGTCCCCTGACTGCAAGCTGGCTTTGTGCTCTCCTTTTTTTCCTCCCTCTCTCTCTCTATCTCTCTCTCTCTCTCTCTCTCTCTCTCTCTCTCTCTCTCTCTCTCTCTCTCTCTCTCTCTCTCTCGCGCGCGCTATCGCTCTCTCTCTCTCGCATCATTCTCCTTCTCCTCACTTCTATAGCGATGGTTAAACATGGCCCTGGAAGTATGAGTTAAAAGTTAATGAAACAAATTAAGAAGGGGGGGGGGGGGGGGTTGTGGTGGAGGCGCCATGGCTTGGAAACTAATGCACCGTCTTGTTCTCTCCCCGACTCGAATCAAATGCGCAGTCCCATTCTCCCTGTTTGGGTCCACACTAAAATTGGCTACTCGTCTAATAGACAAGTGAAACTTTCTGCCAAAGCTTTAAACAATACTCAGCCTGTTAGGCCCATCTGCTTCATGTAATGGTTGTTTCACATTTCTGTCTTTTTTTCCCCGTTCTTTCTTTTTTTTTCCCTACCCTCTTGCTCGTCTGGTTTTTGTCCTTATTTTTCCCCGTTCTGCCAATCCTGTTTTATCAATGCCCTCTGCAAAAAGCTCTTAGGCTATGAAATGTGGGTGCTAAAAAAAACGAAGCTGCTTTTTGTTGCCTTGTCTTCGTGTGTTGTTACTTTTAAAGTGACACTGTGCCATTTTTGGAAATAAGATCATATTACACCTCCCCTTGAGTTAAATGATTGAGTCCAGCTGTTCTGAGTATGGCAGTGCAAATTTTACCTAATATTAGTAGCTAACATTGAGTCCTATGAGACCAGCTGCTCATAGGATTCAATGTTAATTGCTATCATGGAGGTAAAATTTGCACTGCCATACTCGGAGAACGATTGAAAGTACAAACTCAATCATTTCCTTCAAGGAGATGTGTACAATAAGCTTATTTCCAAAAATGGCACAGTGTCCCTTTAAGTCAAGCCACTTCACTTTTCATTTGCATTTGGTACTTTCAGGTTGTCTGAAATGCTGAGGGAAAGTTCTGCATACCTATTCTGGCTCTTTATATTTTGTTGGGTGATGTCGCTTAAACAGAAACTAAAATATGTACTCAAGAAGCGAGTGAGAGTAGGATTTCTTTTTCAAATCTGTTGGCTCGTGACCAACACCACATTGACCGAGACCAGTGAGTGCATTAGTCTTAACTTCTGTGTGTTTGACACACTGAACCAGTGACGGTGCCTCTTCTGTGTGTGTGTGTACACGCGCGCCAGTGAATGATTGACAGGCCTTAGTCTCTTGTGTTTCTGTGTTCAGCCAATCCTGTTGTGTCAGAGGCTTTTGTTAAAGATGCTCAGATGTTCACCACAACCACAGCCCCCTACACAACCTGTTTTACTATTCATATTTTTGTTCCTTTCAAAGCATAGACATTTTGTTCACTTTTGTCCGAAGCAGTGTTGTGAATAATTTCAGGTGGCTTGCCTCAACCAGGCAGCTAGTAGTGTGTGTGCGTGTGCCTGTGTGTGCCTGTGTGTGCCTGTGTGTGCCTGTGTGTGTCTATGCATGTGTGTGTGTGTGTGTGTGTGGGGCGAGCGGCTGTCTGAATGGCGTGCGGTCATAAAATATTGTCAGTCAGAGGACAAGCTGGTCGGCGGCTGGTTTGCTTTTCTTTTGTTTGTCTAATCCTCAGTGTGACTGGGCTGCACGCTGCCCCTAGCTTGCTGTCGTCTGCTTCTGCTGCCACTGCTTGATTTCAAACCGTTTCAGACATCCCCGGCAGACTGGATGAATCTTCTGGAGAGTTTTGTCCAAACAGTCCTAAGAGATTTTCCCTTTCACCAAGTAACACGCAGCACACACACGGGCCGTCTGAGATAGGAACGTTAAGCTGTGCGTTTCTGTCCGTCCAAATACAAGCCTCGCTTATTTGAACTGATTGGCATTGTTGGGGTAATAATCTCAATGTCGTACAGGATGGCAGAAATGTTTATGACACTCAAATGTTGCACAGCGTTGGACAGTGTCAGTGCCAGCAGAAAGAAAGCCATTTCAAAAGCAAATTCTGCTCGCCCTGTTAAAAAAAACACAAGTAAAGCACCTTAGCATATTTCCCCTTACTTGGCTTGGCATTAAACAATATACCTTTTTAAAGACACAGCACCAGGCCATAATGTAATTACCTCCTGACAGCCGACAAGAATGGAGTAGGCCTAATGCAGCATACAAGGTAGGAGGAGGCTTTTAAAATATTCTACACGTGCCCAGGGTCGGTATCACTGCCTGAGGGGCTTTTGCTTTTCTTAAGAAAATTCAAATGAACCTCAGCACAGCACACTTCCATTACGTGCCTTATTCATTTAAAAAAAAAAAAAGAAAAGGTGAACATTGCATCTCATCTGCGTGTCTGTGCAGGTCTGCATAATTAACTTTTGGGTTGAAGCACTTCTGTTTTACCTAAAAGTTGAAGATATTGCAGTGTGTTTTAATTTCTGTGCTGGGCCAGCATTTGGTCAGCAATGGTAAGGTCTGCACTGCGTTTTCTGGCTTGGAATTGGTCAAATTGATTTCTTTTGCGTTGTTGGCTCGTTTATTTTTGCACAACAATGGGGAAACTCCTTGTGAAAGTTCAAAGTAAGAATCACACTCCTCCCACACACACACACACACTCCTAACTAACCCATTAGGCTACTCCTGTCTGTGTTTTTCAGCCATAAATACATTAGTATTTTATTTACAAGGACCAGCTCTCTCCTCCCGCTTAATTGGACCCTTGACGTGTGTCTGCGGTCAAACCCATCCCCTTTAATACTTTTATGGAGCCTGTGGTCCAGCGGCTTCAGGGCCCAATTAAAGGGGCCTTTTAATTGTTATTTGTTTCTAAAAGAGTTTAATTTGAAAGGCTGTCATAAAATTTCACGAGTTGTTGGAAAGCTAGGACTCTCCCTATATTCTTTTACGAGGCCCGGCCGAAATGAGCTGGCCAATACTCCCCTTGGCTGGCTGGCTGGCTGGCTGGCAGAGCTAGCGTTAGCAGCCGTGTCAGTGTTAGCGTGGGGGGGGTAATGTAGTGTAGTCAGAGGTGTATGAAGTAAATGTAGATGTACTCGAGTCTTAACAGTGTATCTGTCTCATTAAGTACAGTGGAATAGCGGGTGTATACGCCATGTATAGTAAGGTCGCCAAATTCCGTCCACTTCACTGATCACTTCACTGAAAACGTGATAATATCACTATTTCAAATACTATTTAATTATGCTATCGTATATTTTTGGATAGCGGCAACTGTGTAGATGAGGTAATGAGCAATATTAGCTAACATTGGTAGCCCTTTCTATCGTAATTTGGCGACAACGTCCAGCATGTCCACAATCTAGTTTCAGCACAATTCACCGGCGAAAGGCTCCCAATTCCGCCCGCTTGATTTCAGGTCACGTCGGTATTTCCGTTACTGTTTATTATTCCTTCATGCCATTTTGCTGATTTCGTTCACACTTGTAGTCCTGGCTTTACCGATGCAGGAACTGTGATTAGTTTGGTCGTTACTGTGGAAACGGTTGAATAATTTTGGTCCTAAAGCGAAACAGGGAAGCGGCCAGGGCAAGTTTTTAGCCAGAATGTCGTCGTGAAATTAAAGTTCCATGCTGCCGTTACGACACCCTTCATTACAATGCTGTTTATGGCCGTTTTAAATATCATCACCGTTTCAAATTGTAAGCATACAAACTCCGTATCATGTCGATATCCATTCCTGACTTAAATAGTGGATACATAAGTAACTATCATCACTTATAAGTAGGCGGGCGGAATTGGGAGACGGGCGGAATTAGGCGACTTGGCTGTAAGGTCCTGTACTAATGTTATCACATCAACAACAGTACTTCTACTTGTACTTTATACACCTCTGCGTGTTGTGTAGTGTGCTGCTGCTGCTGCTGCTGAAGATGAGGGTTAGTTTCAAACCAGGTTTTTTGTATGCTCCCACCTAGTTGGATTGTTGTTGTTGTTTGGTGGTTGTGAAGTCAATCAAAAGGATAATGTAGTGCTGAGCCAAGACAAAACGTTGAAGGAGTAATTTGAAGCCCACACATCCAAAAAACGTCTGACGGGGGATCGGGACAACCAAATGACCAGATGAAGATGAGATTTTTATTTTTTATCCCACTAGGGTTTTTTGGATGTGGGGGCTTCAACCTACTCCTTCAGCTGCTAATGCTGCCACCACAGGCTGGCCTGAGCTCCCTCCCTGGCCCAGAATACAGCAGCAGAGACGGAGCCGAGTGGAGTGGAGCTGGGCTGAGCTGGGGCCAGCACAGCGGGAGAACGCAAAGCAGCACTCGGCAACAAAAAAAAAAAAATGTGCACTCGCTCTTACTCAGAGACCCAATCTTCTGTGGCGCTGACTAATACTGTCTACTGTGTGTGTGTGTGTGTGTGTGTGTGTGTGTGTGTGTGTGTGTGTGTGTGTGTGTGTGTGTGTGCGCATATGTGTGTGCGCATATGTGTGTGCGCATATGTGTGTGCGCATATGTGTGTGCGCATATGTGTGTGGTTGTGTGTGCGCATATGTGCGTGCATGTGCATGCCCTGAAATATGATGCCCCCATGCTCTTGTGGGGTTGGTTGTACTTGAATGCTGTGTGTGTTTTGTGTGTGTGCAGATGCTGGTGTGTGTGTTTGTGCAGATGCTGGCTTGTGTGTGTGTGTGTGTGTGTGTGTGTGTACGTCTGTGCGCGCACGTGTGTGTCTGTGTGTACTTGTATCCTTCTGGCTGTGCATCTGGATGTGTCTGTGCGAGTGAGTCAATGAGCACTGGAACATGATGCC
Source organism: Engraulis encrasicolus (assembly GCF_034702125.1). Lineage (NCBI taxonomy): Eukaryota > Metazoa > Chordata > Actinopteri > Clupeiformes > Engraulidae > Engraulis > Engraulis encrasicolus. The sequence continues at coordinate 35,260,580 of NC_085858.1, read as the reverse complement.
ATCTCTTCATGCACTCTCGTATTCCATTCATGTGTGTTTCTGGTGTTGTATTCTGCCACTCAACTGTTTTTTTTCCCCTTCCATTCCTCCTTTCTTCTCTCTCCTTACTCCCTCCCTCTCTCCTTCCATCTCTCTCTCTCTCTCTCTCTCTCTCTCTCTCTCTCTCTCTCTCGCTCTCTCTCTCTCTCCCCCTCTCTCTCTCGCTCTCTCCCTCCCTCGCTCTCCCCCTCTCTCTCTCGCTCTCCCCCTCCTCTCCTCTCCCTGCCCTGTTTCCTTTCAAGAAGAGCGCAAATGAGAAAGATAGCGTGAAGGGGGGAGAGGAGAGGGGCCAGAAGAGAAGAGCGATAGAGAGGGAGATTGATGAGCCAGTAAGAGCAGCAGTAATTACTCTGTGTCCATTCCCCACGCCGGATTGGCAGACGGCTAATATCACATAGACCCCTGGCCCTGACAGCCAGGGCCCCCCCTGTCCACCCCACCCCATCACACTCTCATACCCCCCCCACCACCTAGCACACGCTCTGTGGCTTGGGGTGGGGAGGGTGGGGTGGGTGGTTGGTTGTTGTGGTGTGGGGGCTTTGGGGGCTGTGGCTGGGGTGGTGGAGCATCACCCGTTACCCCCTCATCTCTGGCCCTTGAGCTGTGTGGGCTGAAACGTCTTCCCTTGCTCTCTCCCCTCCTCCTCCTCCTCCTCCTCCCTCTCCCCCCCACTCCACTCCATCCCTGACTCTCATTATACTATTCCTGTAGGAATTACAGCGCGTAGCAGAATATTGCGCAGACCATCCTCAACCGCAGCAGCGCTCTGCATAAACGGTCAAGCCGTGGCGTGCAGGCTGGCCCCCTCTTTAATGAAGGAGCATCACTGCTCTGCTCTGCTCTGGTCTGGTCTGGTCAGATAAACACGCGGCGGGGCTGACAGGCCCCTCTGCCACTGCTACGCAGGCGGCGTCCACAAGCGATATCTATTTGTTAGGCTAATCTAGACCAGTGATTGGAAAGATCATGCAGCCAGTCATGGGAATGAATATGATGGTGTATCAGCAGCCTCCAGTCTATGTCTCTCTCTCTCTTTTTTGCTCTTTCTCTCTCTCACCCTTTCTTTTCATTTTTTTTTAATCTCCTCAGTTTTGTTCCCACAGGTCGTTGGGTATATTCATTCATTCATTCGTTCATTCAATATTTGATGCATGTTCATTTTGCAAACCACACGGTGGTGTTGGAAGATAAATTGGCACCTCTCATTGTAGATTCCGCAATTGTTACACACCCACCACCATAGCAAGAGTCTGGCTTGATTGTTAAAAAGCGTCTGAGATTGTGCCCTTTCTTACAGCGCTTTATACAGTGGAACAATGGCAGCGAGAGGGCAGCATGACATTTTCCCTATTTTAAAAAAAAATGAAGTGCTTCTTCTCTGTTGTCAAATCAAACCCATTTTTTGTCTTTGTTCAGTGCCATATAAAAACTTGCATATGATGGACAGGAGAAAAAGCCCTATCGGTTCTGCTTACTGCAGCCTACTTGATAGTAGTTGGCCCCTTACATGAGCAGCCGAGGTTCTGTAGAGCAGACTTTTTTCTCTCTCTCTCATACGACGCCATGTGGTCATGCAGTCTGATGATACATTTGATCCCTTTCCAATAACTCATCAGTAACTATTTGTCCTCATCATGAGCACACTTTAACTTGGGGGCGGTTGTGGGGTGGTGTGGGGTGGGGTGGTCGAGCTGCTTCCGGGAGCCAGCCAGCTGGACTCAGACGCCATTGATCCAGACCTCTTGCCTCTCGCTAGCCACTTCCTCTAAAGCCCAAACCCCCTCTCCTCAGTCTCCACAACACAGCCCTCCGCAACCCTCCCTTCCTTCCACCTCCGCCAGCTCCCTAACCCCAAACCAGCGAGACCCGACCGGGCCGTCAGCTCCTGTCCCCGTCACCCGTCCAGCTTCGGCTCGGCTCGCACAGGAAGTGCGCATCCCCTTAATTAAAGATATGTAAATGTGGACTCAGCTGGAATGTATTAGTGTTTGGTGGCCCAGCAGGGCAGGCCAGAGTCAGAGCTCCACTCCTAATCCAGACTAATTAAGGTTTAATTACAATTGATGGGAGCTTCCACCCCCTCACCCCTCCTCACCCTGCGCCCAAACACCACCACCTCCTCTTCACCACCACCACCACCATAGCCACCCTCGCCCCCCCCTTTCCACCAAACATGAGCCCCACCACTCACTCCACTGCACTTCTCTCTTCTCCCCTCTCCACACCGCCCGCTTTACCTTGCGGGAGTCTGGATGTGTGTTTTTTTAATGTTTCAGCGCTGGAGTCTCTCCTCCTCCTCCTCCTCCTCCTCCTCCCTCTCCTCCCTGTCATCCTCCTGGAGCACATGCAGCTCCATGGAGGCGTGAAGGCTGATGTCTCTATGTGGAGACACAGAGGGAGAGGAAAAGGCAGCCTCAAAACGTCACTGATGGGGATCTCTCTCTCTTGTGCAACTATGAGACAACTAGCAAGAATCTGCAAAAGTGTGCATGGATGTATACACTAACATGTATGAGCTAACAGAACATACATACAGACTATCCAATCTTAAACACACACACACAAAATCATAAACCTATGCACTCTCCTCCGGCCTCAAACTCAATTGCACACTTAGCAACCATTATCACAACCACCATTGACTGATGTACGGATGGATACATCCCCCAAAACAACCAGCACCCCTCTGACTTTGTCTCTCTCTCTCGCTCTCTCTCTCTCTCTCGCGCTCTCTCGCTCTCTCTCTCTCTCGCGCTCTCTCGCTCTCTCTTGCTCTCTCTCTCTCTCTCTCTCACTCACATTTATGTAAACTCATCTCACTTGTACACACCATAACAACAACAACCTCAGTCCACATGCCAAGATCTCCCTGTGGAAGTGTCTGGTTAGTCTGAGAGCAGACCTGGCTGGCTGGCTGGCAGACTGGCACTGCAAGAGCAGCAGCATTAGCTGTGTGCTAATCTCGACATAATCTGTGTCTTGCACGCAAAGGTGCGATGGCTCTAGTCGTCTGGTTTTGAGAAGCCTGAGAACGCAGTCAGCTTGTCCCAGGAGTAACCAGTGTGTGCGTGCGTGTGCGCCCGTGTGCGCGTGCGTGCGCGCGCATTGCGTTTGTTTCAGTGTTTGTGTGTGTGCTCGTGCATGACCGACCAACCACACGTAGTGCAGCGTCTGCCCTCCAAAGGTGACACACACACACTTGGCGTCCCCATCACAGCAGTTTCCAGTTGTCGTGTTGCCCTAGAAGTCTCTTGTAGGACACACTTGTGGCATCTCTGAGACCTTCTCTTCCCCAGTCCCACTCCATTCTCTTTCTCCCTCACACTCTCCCCCTCTCTCTCTTGCACATGTCCTGCTCTCCTGTAGTCAATGTGCCACTGGCTCTGTAAGGTGCTGCAGGGGATATCACTGTAGTGCCGTTGACCCGGAATGGGAGTGAGTTTTAGGGGGGAGTAACACGGAGGCCAACTAGCAGAGTTCAGCGTGGAACGTTAGTAAATCTCCCTCCCGAAGCCTCAATACAGTGCGGTCGCGTTGGGCTATTGGACCGGCCCTTTAGCTTAGCGCGCTCGTGCTGTGACTCCCTTTGCCGAACCGATGTAGTTGACGAGGTCGCAGGTTCGTGACCCGAGGGGGACGAACTGTGCAGGACCGCCTCCGTCACATATACTAACGTCTTGTGTGCATTTGGTCGTTAGTTTGAGGTGTGTATGTGCCTTGCTTTGGATTGCCTTGCCTCTCTCTTCTCTTCTCTCTTCGTCTCTGCCGCTCCGCTCTGCTCTGCTCAGTTCCCCGGGCCCTGTTTGGCTCTGTCATAATGCTCGTTCGGCGGTTATAAATGGGCGCCGCTCCTCTGATCTATCGCTTAATTGCCACCTCATTTGCATAACAGTGCAAATTAACGACCTCTCAAATGAGCGTTCATTTTTCACAAGGTCTTTAGGAGCTCCTTAAGAGGCGGCGCTAATTAGAGCGGGAGGCAGCTGTGCTGATGAGCTGGAGCATCACGCTCGCTCACGGAGGAGGAGGACGAGAGACGGACGGAGAGAGGGATGGGTGGGATGGATGGAGTGAGGGAGCAAAGGATGAGGAATGAGAGGGAGAAGGATATGGATGGATGGATGGATGGATTGAGTGAAGAAGAGGACAGTAAGTTGGTGGCCAGAGAGAGGGAGCAGAGGACAAAATGAGGATCACGCTCACGGAGGAGGCCGAGAGACGGAGAGAGGGATGGTGGGGACGGGTGGGATGGATGGAGTGAGGAAGAATTGGACGGAAGAGATGGAGACAGAAAGAGGGAGCAAAGAATGAGGGATGAGGAAATGGATGGGTAGAATAAAGCAGAGGACAGTAAGTTGGTGAGGAGAGAGGGGGCCAGAAAGTGGGAGCAGAGGACAAAATGTGTATCATGCTCACAGAGGACGAGAGACTGAGAGAGGGATGGTGGGACTGGTGGATGGATGGAGTGAGGAAGAATTGGACGGAAAGACAGAGGAAGCAAAGGACGAGGAATCAGGGATGAGGAAATGGGTAGATGGAATAAGCAGAGGACAGTAACTTGTTAAGAAGAGAGGGGGGCGGAGAGAGGGAGCAGAGGACAAAATGAGCATCACGCTCTCGCAGGAACTGAGATGGAGAGAGGAGGAATGGAGGAGAGGGAGGACAGGACAGTGAGGTGGGAAAAGAGAGGAAGGAGATGATCGAATGATCATGTGGAGGAGAGCTGGAGTAATGAGGAGAGGGCAACAGGGGAGGAGAGGACGGGGTGAGTAACATGCAGAGGAGAGAAGGAGAGGGAGATGGATGGAGTGAGGAGAAGAGGACGGAATGAACGGGAAAGGGGCTGTGTAAGGAGTGTGGAGGAGAGAAGAGGACAGTGAAGAGAGATTGAAACAGAGGGAGGGATGGATGGATGGATGGATGGAGAAGAGAAGCGGGTAGTGAGGGGAGAATAGAGGGGGATGGAAGAGGACAGAATGATCATCAGGTGGAGGAGAGATGGGGAAGGGGATGGAGGGATTGAGGAGGAAAGAGAGAAGGCCAGGGAATGCAGAATAAAAGAGAAGGACTGTGACGAGCACAGATAAGCAGGTAAAGCGAAAGAGAGAGATTGACACAGAGGGAGTGAGGAGGAAATGGAGGCCAGAAAAGGCAGAGGTGGGATGGAAAGAGGGAACAGAAAGGTAGAAAAGGAGGAGTAGAGACTGAGGAGGTCTGGGTAGGGAGCGGAGAGGACAAAGTGAGGACTCAGACATTAAGCAGAGGTAGATAATGGAGGGCCATAGACTGCTAAGAGAAACTGAAAGCAGAATTGTTCATATGGACAGACACAATAGCAACGTATTTCTTTTGCGCTCCGAAGTTATCCTATTTTTCCCCTATTTTTTTGTTTTTCTGGCAATAGAGTGCAGACATATCATAATCAGCGTGGGATATTGTTTGTCACTGGCATTGGATTGCTTTTGCCAGTACCACTGCTGTGTGTGTCGCATGGACACTTGTCCTGTCGGCTGTTTCTCTCTCTCCCCTTCTCATCTTCCTCCGCTGTTACACACTACACACTTGGACTGATGGCGTTTTCTCCACCCCCCATCTAGACAGCACACAGCCATTTCGCCACCGCCGCTCCAAGATGGGAGAATAAATGAGAGCTCTTGTGGGAGAATAAGAACACACACACACACACACACACACACACACACACACACACACACACACACACACACACACACACACACACACACACACACGTGTTTGTCCTTCTCACACCCAAACGTGGAGAAGCCCCATTGTCCGAGCCACTCAGGTGTCCATAAAAGGGCCCTTTTTTGGAGTTAATTAAGGCCTGCTAAATGGCAGCATGTGCCTGTGGCCGTGTGTTTGCGTAAGGTGTGAGTGCCTCCCATTCACACGCCTAATCAGATCCTGTTGTGTTGACTATGAACGCCACTCCCTCTGCTCTGCCAGGAAGCAGAATGACCCATCGGTGTGTGTGACCGAACCGACCGACCGACTGTCTTTTCATGTTTGTGTTTGTCTGTATGTACAGTGCCCTCCATAATTATTGGCACCCCTGGTTGAGATGTGTTTTTTAGCTTCCAATTATTTTATTTTTTTTCTAAATAATATGGGACCTTCATGGAAAAAAAGAGAAAAATCCAACCTTCAATACAAGTGCATTTATTCAGTGGGGAAAAAAATCCCACATAAAGAAATAATTATTTGACATCAAATAATGTGTGTCACAATTATTAGCACCCCTGGTGTTAATATTTTGTACAACCCCCTTTTGCCAACAAAACAGCACCTAATCTTCTCCTATAATGTTTCACAAGATGGGAAAAGACAGAAAGAGGGATCTTCAGCCATTCCTCTTTGCAGAATCTCTCTAAATCATCCAGAGACCTGGGTCCTATCCTCTGTACTCTCCTCTTCAGCTCACCCCACAGGTTCTCAATGGGGTTGAGGTCAGGGGACTGAGATGGCCATGGGAGGAGCTTGATTTTGTGCCTGGTGAACCATTTCTGTGTAGATTTGGCCATATGTTTAGGGTCATTGTCTTGCTGAAAGACCCAGTGACGACCCAGCTTCAGCTTTCGGGCAGAGGGCAACAGATTTTGATTTAAAATGTCCTGGTATTTCAAAGCATTCATGATGCCATGCACCCTAACAAGGTTCCCAGGGCCTTTGGAAGCGAAACAGCCCCACAGCATCACTGACCCACCCCCATACTTCACAGTGGGTATGAGGTGCTTTTCAGCATGCGCATCTTTCGTGGTACGCCAGACCCACTTAGAGTGTTTGTTGCCAAAAAGCTCAATCTTGGTCTCATCTGACCAAAGCATGCGGTCCCAGTTGAAGCCCCAATACCGCTTGGCGAACTCCAGACGCTTGCGTTTATGATTGTGAGTGAGGAAAGGTTTTCTCCGTGCATGCCTCCCAAACAGCTTGTTGGCGTGTAGACAGCGCCTGATGGTTGATTTGGAGACTTTGTGACCCCAGGATGCTACCATTTGTTGTAATTCTGTAACAGTGAGCTTTGGAGATCTTTTGATTTCTCTTACCATCCTCCTCACTGTGCGTGGTGGCAAAATAAACTTGGGTCCTCGTTCAGGCTTGTTTACCACTGTTCCAGTTGTTTTGAACTTCTTAATTATTCCTCTCACAGTGGATATGGGCAGCTGCAGTTGAGTGGCAATCTTCTTGTAGCCTCTGCCTGACCTGTGAAGGTCGACGCACATCTGCCTCACTTGTATGCTGTGTTCCTTTGTCTTTCCCATGTTTAAGAGTGGATAAGAGAAATGGCCTCGGTGTCACGTCATATTTATACCCCAGGGAAACAGGAAGTGATGAATTACTAATTAAATGTTCCTACATACTCTGGTAAACTTTGTAAACTACTGTAGAAATGACAGAAATGCTTCAATTATATTTATTTCCTGGGAATTGTTAAGGGTGCCAATAATTGTGGAACAGGTGATTTAATGAAAAATAATTATTTTTTAGTCAGGGATTTTTTTATTTTCTTACAATTCATTTGAGTTGAAGGCTACATTTTCCTACAATTTTCAGTGTTACAGTATTCTTCTGCAATAAACACTGAATTTATTTTAAGGCTTTTAACACATCTCAACCAGGGGTGCCAATAATTATGGAGGGCACTGTATGTGCAGCTGTCTGGAACAATACGTAGATGGTGAATTGTGTTTTCGTTCTCTCTTTCTTAATTTTTAAAAAAAGGTATATTGTAAGGTTGCTTTCTCTCTTTCTCCCTCTCCTAAATTTAGATTGTTTTTTTCCCCAATGGATAATTGTTTGTATCCTGAACAGTGGGTTTGTTATTGTATATATTACACCTACAACCTCAGACAGCATTTCAAAACCACATATACACTTGGCATCTACACCACAATATAAATAAACTATTAACTGGAAGCCTGTTGTGAACCTGGTTCATCAGTCATTCACAGCAAATGTAGGCTATCCGTCCAAGGCTGCAGAAAATGTTGAATGGGAGTGTGTACAAAACAAATCTGGTTGGTTGGTTGCATATCTTTGTAATATCTAACCTATCAAAAACGTGGTAGCGGTCACATGATTGAAGAGCAGCAACTGCCTCATAGCAGAAACGCTGCACTAGAGAAATAGTGCTTCGAATGTGTAGTGGCTGTAAATATTCCGCCTGTTTTCCTGCCAATAGCCAATTATCTCATGTACTGCACAAACAGCACTCCAATGTTGCTGTATCATGCTCTGTTGTTTTGATGTATTACATGTGTGCAGTTCAAAATAGCCCCTCGGCATTTGAAACTTAATTTTTAATTTACAACTGGCCAGCATTTGCAGCCATTACAGTAAAGCTTTCGTGGCGATTTCGTTCAGCCTTGCATTGCATGTGTCCCTTAGCAGGGATCAGACAATTAGTCATTTATTAATTAATCATAATTGATTGTCACAATTAATTAATGGTAAAATTACAGCATTCTTTAAAAAAAGCGTGCATTTTGCTGGTGGCAGGAGCCCAGTCATGCTGCCTGCATAACACCAAGTGAACCCTGCAGCAGGCAACATGTGTGGATGTATAACCAGGGCTATCATGGCAGGGCCACCAACAAAAACTTGAGAAAGGCCACACAGGCCAAAACGTTGTTTATCTGAATGAAATTCAGCATGATGGACAAGAGTGTGTGCGGTATCTTCCCCTCTGAAGTCAACTAGTACCAGCTACCTGCACCTCGAAAGCTCTGGTGTGTGCATTGGTTTCCTCCTCCAAAAATAGGGGCACCAACAACCACAGCAGATTTATCATCACCCAAAAGAGACTCAAATCTCTGCTGTGGCATTTTGAAGGGGAGGGAGAGTTTCATTTCAAGTTGAGTTGAGTTTCAAAATGTTTTATTGCTACTTTCGCACTCAATAAATAACAAATGTTTGTTGCGGCTCAGTCAGCCTTCAAGTGTGTGTTTCTAAACAAAACCGTGGTGGTAGTATAAATTCTGCCTGCGTGTATGTTTTTGTGTTGCAACATTAAATGTTGAGTCTCTGTAACCTGTGTTTTGATAAACAGACCAAACATTCAACACCTAAGCTCAGCTGCTTATAGCAGCCACTAGGGGTGTCAAGGTATGGAAATGTAGCTTCACCGTTACTGTGACCAAAATTATCACGGTTTTCGGTATTATCGCAGTAATTTTGAAAAGTTGTGATGAATATGTTTTGAAAGCGTTGACATTCCTACACAAACTAAAATAGTTCCAAATTAAGTATAAGGAGGAGGAAATGGTCACAGTTTGTACTTTTCATTAATAGAAATTTATTGGTTCAGCAATTCACTATGATTGTGCCTCTGTGGCAACATCAGACTTGGATGAGAGGTCGGAAAGGCTCACAGTGAACACTGTACGGTATTTTTTTGAATTTCAGTCTGTAATTATTATTGTCAGCACTTTTTTACTATGGTTTAACGGTATATCGGTGGCACCCCTAGTATATCCCTATCCCCTAGTATAACGGTATATCGGCCCTAGCAGCCACTACCCTGTAGTGAGAAATTCCATATTTGAGAAATTTTGTAGTCCCTAGTTCCTTTGCTTATATGTTCTTTTTCTTTTTGTCTTGTGTCTTTCTCCCCGTCTTCACAGAATTTTCTATATTTCTTTCTCACAGAATTTTCTATATTTCTTTCTCTCCCTCACTCTCTCTCTCACTCACACACACACTCACACACAAACACACACACACACACTCCTTACATATGTGACTTCATGGTTTCGACGTCAAGGCTGGTTAGTGTCCCGCCATGTCCTGCCAGTTATCAGTGAAGGCATTAACCCACTGACTGTGTACCTGTTGGCGTGTGAAGTATCTTTGATTTTTGTATCAGTCACTCACTGGTCCCTCCTGTCAACCACCAGAGCATCGTGCCGAGCGCGGCGCAGTACACTCCTGTTTCAGACAGGGCCTAATAGAGATATTACTCCCAACACACCGCACTGTCACTTAATTAATTGAATGTGTGTTGCCATCGGAGTGATTGCATCACAACAGTGCTGTAAGGGGTGACATGCTCAGCTAATGCACTGGGAACATGTGCCTTTTGATTGATCATCCAGGCAGTTGGCAGATGGGCCTCACCCCACGTTATCCGCACTGATGCAGAACACAGCTGAATATTTTTTGTTGTTGTTTTCTGTTGTTGTTGTTGTTATTGTGGGTTGTCTCCAGTTTTGTATGTTTACGTGTGCGTGTGTTGTGTGTGTGTGTGTGTGTGTGTGTGTGCACGTGCACAAGGCTGCTTGGCATGTGTTTCTCAGATGCACCGGCTCCATTGTCCCCAGTCATCCCTCTCTCTCCAGATGTAATGTTGACTGTTGTCAGAAAATGCTGTTATTTCTCCTCCTATTCTGCACCTCTGTCGCTCGCTCACTCACTCGCACACCACACTAACGCGCACACACGAACACTCTTTTTATTGTCTGCCTGCCATGATCACCCCATCACACTCTTCTTTTTTTCTATTTTTGAATTCCAACCATTTTGTATCTCTATCTTTTGTTTTTCCCTCCCGCTCTCTGCTCTCCCCTGTTCTCCTCATTGCTTTTCTATCTCCCTTCTTCTTCTGTGACTCCTCTAGCTTTTCTTTTCTTTTTTTTTCCAATTCTCCTTGGTTCTCCTTCCTTCTCCCCTTTTCTTTCTCCTCTCCTTACCTTTTTCTACCCCCTCCTCCTTCACCTCTCTCTCTCTCTCTCTCTCTCTCTCTCTCTCTCTCTCTCTCTCTCTCTCTCTCTCTCTCTCTCTCTCTCTCTCTCCGCTCTCTCCTCTCTCTCTCTCTCTCTCTCTCTCTCTCTCTCTCTCTCTCTCTCTCCCTCTCCCAGTGAAAGGCTGAGAATACCCAAGGGAGCTGATGCAATTAAAATGCTAATCCTGTCTGTCTACAGAGAGAGGGGAGGGAGGGGGAGGAGGAGGGGGGGGTGACAGCATGAGGGATTGCGGCTCACATGGAGAACTCGACTGAAATGGAGAACAGAGGGGGAGAGACGGGGGTAGAGGGGGGCTGGGGGGGGGGGGGGGTGCTCAGAAAAGAGAGGGAGAGAAGGGGGGGTGGAGAGTAGAAGAGAAAAGGGAGGGAGGTGGTTTGGTGGTGGGAGAGAGAGCAGAGTGAAAAGGGGATGCTAGCAGAAAGGGTTTGGGGTGGGGGGAGGGGGTTTGGTGAGGGAAAGAAAGAAAGAAAGAAAGAAAGGGTGAGTATACATGCATTGAGCAAGGAGAGGGATAGCTTTGATACATGAGAGAGAGGGAGGGAGGGAGGGAGAGAGAGAGAGAGATGGAAGGGGCAGGCAGAGCGGGAGGGAGTAAGCGGAAAAGAAATGGAGACCATGCATTTAAAAATACAGAACGAAAGAGATAGCTTTGAGATGCATAGAGGGGGAGAGAGAGAGGGAGAGAGCTAGGGATAGGAGAAGGAGAGCGAGAGGAGGAGGAGAAAGAGACAGAGACGGGGATAGCGTAGCGTAGCGTAGGGCTGAGCGTGTGTGCTGTGCTGTGCTGTGTGGCGACTAGAGCAGAGCAGAGCTGAGCCGTGATGGACTGTGTCTCCAGTAATGCACTGAAAAACAGGGGCCATTAATACTCCGCTCCCAGCACCGAGCCACTCCGCCATTAATACACTCGCTCTTGGCACCACACACACACACACGCACAGATACGCATACACACACACGCGCGCGCACACACACACACACACACACACACACACACACACACACACACACACACACACAAGCATAGACATACACACACACACACGCCACACACCAGTTCAGCTCTGTCTGCACTTAACACGTCTACCTGCTTCTCCACCTGCGCCAGGCAGCGCAACACAAAGGGGGGGCCACCCGCTGCCTGCTGCTACCAACCAACACATCACACCGCCATCACCACCATCGCTACTGTCGCTGGTCTCCCTAGCTCTCTCTCTAGCTAGCTCCGTAGCTCTCTCTCACTGTAGTGCTCTCTCTATCTCTCTGTAGCTCTCTCTCTCTCTCTCTCTCTCTCTCTCTCTCTCTCTCTCTCTCTCTAGCTCTCTCTCTCTCTCTCTCTCTCTCTCTCTCTCTCTCTCTCTCTCTCTCTCTCTCTCTCTCTCTCTCTCTCTCTCTCTCTCTCTCTCACACGCTCTCTCTCTCTCAGTCTCTCTCACTCTTGCTCTTGCTCTCTCTTTTGCCTGTTTGGAGGGAGAGGGGGATGATTATGGATTCAGTCAAAACCCAGCCGGTTACCCTGAATATTTTATGGAGTAGCTCTCCTGTTCCCTCCTGCCTGGGCTGTGCTGTGCAGTGCAGTGCATACCACACTGACTAACCCACTGCTGGCTTGCTGGCTGGACGTGTTGCAGTGTCAGTTGGGGGTTGTGGGGGTGTGGAGTGGAGGGAGGAAGGCGGATGTGTGCACATTCGTTGCGCTCACTCTGGTTTCGTCTGTAAAGGTGGCCTAAACAGTGTCTCTCCATTTTTTTTTCACCTTGTCGTTTTTTTTTTTTTCATCTTGTGTGGGGGAAGGGGGGTGGACAGACAGCAGCAGACCCAACAGGCTGTGATCTGGTCCTCTGTTGGCTTCAGTGAGAATTCCAGAGCCTGACATTTAAAGTGCTTTAAGGGGCCGTGAAGGAGCAACGTGAGGATTTTTATGCGCCGGCCCCGGCCGCAGCTCAAGCCACCGTAGTAGTGTGTTAAATGGAGAGGAACCGCCGTTGGTTTAACAGATGCGGCACATTAAAATGTACATTAACTCATCAGCATGTTGCTGTGTTTATATTAATGAACTATGTTAATTACCATGATTTAGCGGGTCGGCTTTTATGAATTACCTCAGAAACGTGTGAGGGCGCCTTATGCGCGCGCGCGCAGCCGCAGGCACGCACAAACACACACACACACACACACACACACACACAGTGCATATGCACACATATGCACACGCACACATATGCACACGCACACATTTAGCCAGGTGCCTAAATAGAAACATGAGCCTGAACACACACATACACACAGAATATAACCAACACATTTTAACATCAAATGCTGTTCCCATTTGTACTTTATTGCTAAATGTTTTTTTTTTATTATCATTTGATTTCCCTTTTTTTTCTTAACCCTGCCTGAAAAGCGCTTAGGGGCCTTATCAGTGTGAACAGAGAGCGAGGGCACCAAAAGACACTAAAGAGACTTCAGACACATTCTCTTCAATCAAGCTGTTAACCCTGTGACTACGCCGTGTGTTTATGTGTCGTTATTAGCTTTTCACTGCTTAATTGGTGTAATTGGAGACTATCAGCGCTGCGTTGGGAGACGACAGCAGCAGAAGGGGGAGGAGGAGGAGGAGTGAGGGAGGTGGGAGGGAGGGTAGTGTAGAGGAGCTTGTGGGTGGGTGTCTTTGCTGGGGTCGGGTGTTTGGTGTTGGTGTTTGTGTTTGTGTTTGGTTAAGGGGCTGGATAAGTGGGGATGTGTTGCTGCCTGACCTGAGTGGCTCTGGCCCCTGTTGTGTTGGGAGTGTGATTGCGGGTGATGGGTCACGCCATGCTGCTGCTGCTGCTGCTGCTGGTCGACTCGACTCTTACTACAGCTCACAGGCTGCTGTGCTGTCGCCCCCTTTTTCAAGTGTTGCAGGCACAGAGACAGGAAACGCTTAGTCTGGAGCGAGGGAAGGAGAGAGGGAAACGGTGAGCGAGAGAGAGAGAGAATGAGAGCGGCTCTGAGACAGGCACTGCTAAAGCTCCTGCCAGAACCTGCACTCATCTCTGCCAAGCTCATTCTAGCGCTTTATGCACACACACACACACACACACACACACACACACACACACACACACACACACACTGTTACGAGTCATACAATACAGGCCGATTCTTGTTTTGAAAGGATTTACATTACTCACCTCAACTGGAAATGGTACAGATGTACTAGTTAGTTTGCGGCCAGTTTTGAGAGGACTGCGGAGCCTTAAAACCAGAGAGAGAAAGAGAGGGAGGGAGGGATGGGCAAATCGGGGTCATTAGTTCAGTCGGCTGGGTCTGCCGCATTCCTTAGCTGTGAGAGGGAGAGCAACAGAGAGCAGGAATGTGACTCCGTGAGCAAGAGAGAGAGAGAGAGATGGGGGGTGAAGACCTGAGAAACGGAGAGAAAGAGAGGGAGAGAGGACATGTAGGAAAGAGTAGAGTGGCGCTTGGGGAAAGAGAAGGAGTGTGCAGAGTAAGTGAAGAAGACTAACTTTGTTACTAAAAAAGTGGGGAAAGTAAGAAAAGAAAGTGGGGAGGACCGTAGAGGGGGAATGAAAGAAAGGAGGATAGGGGGTGTAGATTCGGAGTGCAAGGGGATGGGAGGGAACAAGACCCAAAAAAGGCAGCAGGGGAAAGAGGGAAAACTTTTTTTCTCTTTCCTTTCGTTAGTTCTTTCTTCTGTCTCTCCAAGTCAGAAGTGAGCTGGATGGCGAGGAGGAGAGGAGTATAGTTTGTAGGCCAGTGAAGGAGGTCTTGGAAGAGAGAAGAGCGTATTGAGGTGAACATGAAGGGAAAAGCTCCCACTCCCAACAAGAGACGGGGAGAAGAAGAAGAAAAAAAGAAAACCTCTGCTTACATCTGCTCTGACTCCCTTTGTAGATGTTGCCCCCCTCGCTTTTTAGCAGTGAGCGAGCAGTTGAAACTGCCTAGAGAGCTTTGGCAAGTGTGTTGTATTTTTGGAATTCATTCATTGGTGAAACAATGGAGCCCTTGTCTGAGGCACTGAGGCGCTGTGCTTATTTATCTCCTGCCCTACAGAAAGCGTGGGGTGCGTTAAGGCGGCGAGATTTAATGTCTTAATGCACTGCGTGTCCACAGGGTTTTTAGTGTGCCACTCTTGCCACCACACCCCATTTCTTTTCCCTCCTTTAATGCTGCAGCAATTGTGGGGGTAAAATGAATTTATAAAAACAAAAAGCGGAAAAACATAAAACAGTTTGCCGATAACTTCAGCCTGCTGCATTTCAGATGGTGAAGGGGTCCTTTTTTATCAAGTTATGGCAAGTTGGCAGAAAACAGTGGCTGTGTTTTAATGTACCGTACCGTACTGTACTGCCCCCTGCATAAGGTTATTGGGAGATGTGGGGTAGCAGTGGGGAGAAGAGTGGGTAGTGATCTAATTTGGACGCATTAGCCAATCATTAACACAGTGGTGAGGACAGCATTAAAACAAAGCAGCAGGCCCAGAAATGCTGCACACTCCACATTATAGGATATATATATATATATAGTATAGAACAGGGGAGGCATGGACACTTGGAGAGTCTTTGTATGGTATTTGATATAGATAGATGCATTTACTGGTTATAGATGCACTTACTGGTTGTATAGATGATGCATTTACTGCATTTAATGTTTTGAGGTTTCTGAATGCCTTGAATTTTACAAGCTAGGCATAGCAAAACTTCTACGTTTGCTGTCAAGGGCAATGCTCTGCAGATTGTTTTAATGTCTGAAAATATAACGTAAAGCCATTATTTCGTATCTTGTCAGGTCCTGAGTAATTGTGTGGCACTGAGCCTTCCAAGAGTATATATATATATATACAGTCACTGACATTTTATAAATTCCCAACCATATTTTTTCCCACTTTGCAGTGCGTTGAGACACATTTTTTTATTCGTTTCCTTTTCAGTATCATAAAAAAATACTGAGCTTCTTTCTTTATCCCACCAGTGCTTGTGTCATTACAGTCCCCGCTGTCCTAAATCTACTTTTTAGTTACAGTAGAGATGTGTTGCTGTGGTCCCCCATGTTCGCCATGGGGCTGTCCCATATAGCAGAGTCATGGGCTCTGGAGGAGCTAGTGCGCAGCAGACAGGGCTCTGAAATGTCTGTCTGTCTGTCTGTCTGTCTGTCTGTCTGTCTGTCCTGGACCGCACTCTGCCTTCACTCGGGAAGAGTGCTGCAAATACAGTACAATGTTCATAGTCAAACACAACGCAAAGCTTTCATACTTCAATTTTTATTGTACAAGATGATCTTGGAAAACACCCAAATCTATCACTCTCTGCTTCTTTGCTCAAAGTCCCCTCTTACCTGTTTCCATGACAAACCAGACAACACTACGCCCAAATTTAACCTTTTATTAATTATAAATTATTACTTGGCAAAAAATAATCTCCCTTAAATTTTATCATCATGGTTATCAATACCTTTATGAATGTACATGGGAACCAAAATATATTTTAATTTGATTTTGGTTATCTTTTGGGATGTGTTATTGGGATTCTGTAATTAAAATATAATTTTGTTAGTTACAACCTCATTTCACCTCACCCCAACATTGTCCTCACCCCCTGTGATCTCTTGCACCCACCTACTAGGGGGTTGCCCAAACTCTAGTTTTAGAACCCACGCTCTAAAATGTCTGTCTTGGACCACGTTATGTCTCTTCACCCTGGGAAAAGTGCTGCAAATGTACAGTACATATTCATAGTCGTTGGCCGCAGCCCTGCAATCTTTTAGTCTTTCCCCTGGAGCAGCATAACTTAATGTGTTCACATTATGATCACGTCTAAGTGGAATAGACAGTTAGATTTTATGTTGCTAATTTCAAATTAAGTGTTGTAATGGCAGCTGTGATGGCTGCTAAGGGTTCCCGGCTAGTTCAGGACACTCCTAAGGCCGGAAGAAAACAAATGAGAGTTTTGCGGATACGACCCCGAATTCAGATCCTTAAAGAAAATGACTTCTATTTTTTTTACCCAGTTTCATTAAAATTCTGTAGCCATTTTCTCTTACTCTGCTAGAGGCTGTATAGATAGAAATGGCCAATAACACCCCAGACCTACACCTTACTGATGGAGGTTAAACATATCAGCTCTACTATCAAACGGCCTACTGGATTTGTGAAAAATCTCCTTTAAATGTAAAAAAAAGAGCACCTTTGGGGTGCATTGGGGTTTGCACAGTTGGTATAGATATCACAGTCCCAAAAAGCAGAAACCATATTTTTATACCTTGCAAGCAAATTTGTGAATATTTGAATATTTTTAGGCCAGTCCTAGACCTAGTTCAGCAGTGCATGAGTTGTATTACAGCATGTAGAAGACACTTTACACCACATGCAATGGTGTGTGAGAGTCGAGAGAGTGAGCGAACGAACAAGAGAGAGAGATGAGCTTCTGGCCAGAACCTGACAGAGGTCCTGTTTTAATACACTGGTAGAGTGTGGTGGCTGTAGGCGGTACTTATGGCTGCTCTTGCTCGTAGTGACAGCACATGCACTCCTATTACTGCTCTCATGCCTCATGCATTACTCTCACTCCTCCTGGCTGCTGGGGGAGGTCTGCCTGCGAGGCACTCTGCTGACCCCTGCTGTTTGAAAGCGGTACTGTGTGTTGATGGATTTCTCTCCATGCACCATATCTATACATGGTTTCAAAATGTTTGTTTCCCCCCTGGCTGCGCGACCCTAGTTGCGCACAACTCCACCTCTGATTGTTGGAAATCGCTGTCGGTCAAAAAAAAATAGCTCACGTGGTTGGCTGCCAGTGTCTTGGCCCTCCTCGCAACATTGTGTTTATAAACACAGTGAACCCATGTACAGCCTGGCAAGCCAGACTAAATGTGAATATCGGAAGATTGTTGTTTTTCAAATCGTGTCGGTGCCTATAGGCCAACGCTCTGACCAAAACCCTGCCCGATTTGTATCCAAAGATTCAAAACAAATCTCCTGCGTTGTGATTGTTACGCCAGTTTCAGTTTGTTGTTGTCTTGCTGTTGTCTCCACAGTCCTCAGTCCTCCGCTGCGTTCAGGAGGCGGACCCGTTTTCACTAATTCACGATGTTTATTGTGCAAGTGTTTCACTATTTTCACTAATTCACTGTGTTTTTGTGCTTGTTGTCATTGTGTCTCCACAGTCCTCAGTATCCGCGGCGTGCAGGAGGAGGACCCCCCGGATCCCCAGATCATGCGTCTGGACAACATGCTGCTGGCGGAGGGTGTGTCCGGACCGGAGAAGGGCGGCGGGTCGGCGGCCGCGGCCGCAGCTGCAGCAGCGGCGGGAGGATCCCCCAACGACGGCAGCATCGAGCACTCTGACTACCGCGCCAAGCTGGCCCAGATCCGCCAGATCTACCACTGCGAGCTGGAGAAGTACGAGCAGGTAAAGAAGAAACACTCGCTCAATACTCTCAATACTGTAATAATGGCCTAACGCCATGGCCTAACGGTAGGGCACTGGGTTACTACGCTGGCGACCCGGGTTCAATTCCAGTCTGGGCGATCCTTCCCCGTCTCTCTCCCCACTCATTTCCTGACTCTCCTCCACTGTCCTGTCAAAAATCAATGCAAATAACCCTAACAAAAAAGAGAAAATGTAATAATGTGTTCATGAAAATGTATAAAATATCAAGAGCCACCATATGCGGATACTGTTAAAGGATGATGCTCGGCGCTTAGCAGAGCAGTCCACACAGACAAGACACCCGCAGCGGTGGCAGCAGCTCAGACATCTGATATCGCTTCGCCTGCTCTGAATTGGATGCCCTTACTGGCATATCAAAGAATAGCGCCTCTCCCCTTACAACGATTCTGTATTGACTGTGGTAGCTTGTGTTGCACGTTACGAGCAGGTAGGACACTGTGTGCTTGGACAGACAGACAGACAGACAGACAGACTGAGAGGCAGGTAAGCAGCCGAGCCGCTCGCACACAGTGTGATATCTGTCACTGCTACGGCAAGTTGGGGTGCCTTACTTAGCATATCAAGGCACAGCACCTCTCTCCAATTACTAGGATTTTGTATCGGCTCTGCTGTGCATGTAGTCAGTGCTGCAGTTATGTGAACAGGTGAGGCACCAGGTGCGCGATGCGAACAGAGAGGGGGTGAAACAGAGTGCCACTCCGCCACTGCTCAGCACATATGCAGAACAGTGACTACAAGAAATGCTTAGCTGTGCTTAAAAATAGCAACCGGCTCCGGTTGTGGCATTTCGAGCAGTGATTTGTCGTCGCACCTACTACTGCTGCTGTGCTCGTGCTGTTTCGCAGAAATCGTCAGTAGTTTTCTGCGCCGTGAGTGTGAAATGTATGCATTATGCAGCCAAATGAATTTTGTGCTGCTTGACCTCGGTCGCGTCTCTGACGCTTCACTGTAACACGTCAAGTTAAATGATGAGATTTCCGGAAGAGATTTTCCATTAGGCTGTCTTTTTAAATCTCACTGTGACCTTCAGACATGAAAAGTGATGCGATTTCTCTCCCCTCACTAAAAGTGCAATGCGAGAGTTAATCTGTTATAAGTTTGCCCCGATATGTGATTAAGTGGGGTCCATGGCAGCGGCAATTAGTTATACACAACTTCTGCAAAAGCCAGAGTTCAGCAGGAAAAGGAAATTGGTGGATCAGCACCACATTTCAAATCCAGTGCACGACTCTGTGTTGGAACCCACAGCCAACTAAACGATTACATTAAACGATATTACGCGTTTCTCACCTTTCCAATTGTAACAACACTGTCCCCTGCCTCAGAGAGTGGGCTTGCAGGATCTGTTCTCTGCATGGGCTTAGCCTGATTATCATCGACTTTCAAATCTCTTCGAGACTTGGTCTGACCAAGAGCATAACAATTAACATTTCCCAAACGGCATGGTTTGCTACTGGTTGTTTGCTTCCCGACAAAGTGGGAGAAGTTTCCGATTTTTCAGGAGCTCAGAAACAATATTTGTATTGCTCCTGGCCTGACTAGAAGCAACCCTGAAGGTGTTGCGTCACTAGGAAGGCTCTGCCTGGCTAGCATGGGCTTAGAGTTCTTATGTAATGTGCCATTTGCGAGGGGCTTTGCTCTGTAACCCACCCCTCTACTCTCTGCTCTGTCCGCTGTGAATTTCGGTCTGCCCCATGAGTATGGGGGCTTCTCCGTAACCAAGCTCTCTGCAATTTGCTTTCCCTCCTGTCCATGGTCTGTGGATTTTGGGCTGCCCATGTCATGAAAGGCTTCTCCACTTCCCTCCCGCTCCTCTCTACCCCAGTGCTCTCTCCCTGCAGGCATGCACTCAGTGCACCAACGGGCTGTGAATTTTTTGAGAGGCTCGCCATGTGTAAGGGACTCCTCCATAACCCACGTCTCTGCTCTGTGCTCTCTTCCCTCACCTCCCCTCTCCTCTCCTCTCCTCTCCTCTCCTCTCCTCTCCTCTCCTCTCCTCTCCTCTCCTCTCCCTCTCCTCTCCTCTCCTCTCCTCTCCTCTCCCTCTCCTCTCCTCTCCTCTCTCCATTCCTCCCCTCTCTCCTCTCCTCTCCTCTCCCTCTCCTCACCCCCCTCCTCTGCTCTGCTCTGCTCTGCTCTCCTTTCCTCTCCTCTCCCCTCTCCTCCCCTCTCCTCCCCTCTCCTCTCCTCTCCTCTCCTCTCTCCTCCCCTCTCCTCTCTCCACAGGCGTGCAGTGAGTTCACCAACCACGTGATGAACCTGCTGCGGGAGCAGTCCCGTACGCGGCCCATCTCGCCCAAGGAGATCGAGCGCATGGTGAGCATCATCCACCGCAAGTTCAGCTCCATACAGATGCAGCTCAAGCAGAGCACCTGCGAGGCCGTCATGATCCTGCGCTCACGCTTCCTCGACGCCAGGTACATATATGTGTGTGCGTGCGTGCGTGTGCGTGCATGTGCGTGCGCTCCAGTGTTTTTGTCTCTTACTCTGTGTGTGTCTGTGTGTGTGTGCGTGTGTGCGTGCGTGCGTGCGTGCGTGCGTGCGTGCGTGCGTGCACGCGCGCCTTTCTGCGTGTATGCAGAGGAGAAAGGGGATTTGACTTGAAATAAAATCCTTTGGGAGATTTTTTTTTTCTCCTTGCACTTCTCCGGGATGTTGTAGACAGAACCATTTTTAAAGCCGTTTCAAGTTTTTGAGTCTGAATATATTTGAATTGCAGCAGCTTATTTTCTGGATTTTGCTGTGGCTTTTCACAGATTATATATTTTATGGACTCCACTTCATGGTTTCCTCTGTCTCAGAAATGCTCCTATCAGACATGTACCTCCCCCTGAAGTATCTTTTTTTCCCCCTCCTCAAATGTCTTTTCAGGCGTAAAAGACGCAACTTCAACAAACAGGCGACTGAGGTGCTGAACGAGTACTTCTATTCGCACCTGTCCAACCCCTACCCCAGTGAAGAGGCCAAGGAGGAGCTGGCTAAGAAGTGCGGCATCACCGTCTCTCAGGTAAGAAGGCTAGGGTTGACCCTACCGTGGCCTAACGGTAAGGCACTGGTCTACCATGCGGCCCTTCCCAGTCTCTCTCTCTCTCTCTCTCTCTCTCTCTCTCTCTCTCTCTCTCTCTCTCTCTCTCTCTCTCTCTCTCTCTCTCTCTCTCTCTCTCTCTCTCTCTCTCTCTCTCTCTCTCTCTCCCCCCCCTCTTGCTTCACCACCTTCACTGTCCTATCATAAATAAAGCCCGCTAAGCCCATCACATTTCGGCTTACATTGCCCATGGGAACCCCGGTTCGAGTCCGGCCGGTGTCATTTCCCAATCCCACCCCATCCCTCTGTCTCTATGAGTAGTAAGTTTTGTAGCTAGAAATGTCCATTTCTGGAAATTCAAATTGCAGAACAATGGAGAAGATCCCCCTTTTCGTGTATGAAAAGTGCAATTTTCTCAGTCATAATGAATACTCAGAATTTGATGGTGATGGGTCTAATTTTGTGTGCCATTACTAACAGATATTTTTGGGTGCTTTCCCTCTGAAATTGGGCAACACACTTTATCAGGACCACTGGACTTGTCGGCATGCGCCCTGCCACAATCACCCAACCAGAACATTGGGAGTCTTATCATGTTGTTGCCCAGGCAACATTGCTGAAGAAATTACCCCATGTGACTCATACCCTTCAACTGTATCGTACACACACACACACACACACACACACACACACACACACACACACACACTACTGTTGGCAACACATCCTCATGGACTCGGGTCTTTTTCTTCCTTGTCTGCAGGTTTCTAATTGGTTTGGCAACAAGAGAATTCGGTACAAGAAGAACATTGGTAAGTTCCAGGAGGAAGCGAACCTGTACGCGGTAAAAACAGCAGTGGACGCTGCCAATGTGTCAGCGCAAGCGAGCCAGGCTAACTCTCCGGCGACGCCCAACTCAGGTACTGACACCTCCCCTCAGCCTCCCCCTCCCCCCCCACCACCATCAGCAAACACACACACACACACCCACCCCAACCCCAACCCCAACCCCAACCCTGCCTACATCCAGTCATGTAGCTAGGTCCACATGCATGGTACACTGGCCCCGCAGAGGGCAGAGATAGCTTTGTGTGGAGTTTCTCATTTGTCCGGTGCCTTGCATGCAATTTTTAACAGCATACAAACTGCCACCACACGTGCGTACACACACACACATGCTAACATCACCATTCCACATTCACACTCATGAACACTCAACCTTCATCTGTCCCCTTGTCCTAACTGTTCTTTTTTTTTTTAACAACTTTTTTTTGTGAGCGAGACTGATTTTGTGCACATGGATGATTGATTTTATTTTGTTTTTATGACGCTAGGTAGGTCTGCTATTATTTGTTGCCTTTTGCCTTCATAATTAGCACAGTATGTTCAACTTGGTGTGTGTGAGATGCACTCTTGGACATGTTGAGCAGAGCGTCAGCCAAAAAAATCTAAGGGGGACTAAAAAACAACCACCCGAAAATGTGCCTTGCTGTGTGTGATGATGCTGATATGCAATAGAAACAGGCAGTGACACTAATCTCCCTGATTTATAGCCTCCTGTCGGAGACGTATTAAAGTTACTGATGTCGTCCCATTAATAAAAGTAGGGCCCCGGCTGCTAATGTTGTGCGTTATCCAGCCAGCTTCCTCTTCTCTTCTCAAAAGTGATGAGATTGGAAAGGGAACACATCCTTGATTTGGTCTTTTAGAACAATCTTTTGTAGTCGAGCAGCAGTTTGATCACAGATAACATTTATTTTTCTCCCGCACTATTCTTGTCAGGTTAACTGTTATTTGTTCCATCTTTTTTTCGTAACTAAACACTTTGTTTGTTTATTTTTTACGGCGAGTTCAGCCGCGCGCAATCTTTTTTGTGTGTCTCCTTAAGCCTGTGTCTTCACGACAGTGAAACTTAAACACACTGACTGATACGCACATTGTTTAGATAGTGAAATCTCTAGCCCTATACCTACCTGCGCAGGATGCTAGCGGGCCAAGGTAGGTGTCTTCAGCATTAACATCATATCGGTCTTCGGCTCAGAAGGCTGCGTGTGCGCTGTGGCGTGGCGTGACCGCTCTGGTTAGTTATCAGACATAATCCGACGTTTCATTTCCTGTCTGCTGTCACGGAATGAGCTAGATAATGGTCTGCAGCGCAGTGCCTCGACAGACATGAGATCTGACACGGAACCAGAACCAGAGATAATAACTTGAGTTAAGAAAATTACCGTGTTCTCACTTACTGATGGGTGCCTGCCAAGACTTTCCTTTATCATTTTTTCATGTACTTTTGTTTTTAACTATATACTCTTACTTTTTTTCATTTTGATGCAATATTTTACCATAAAAATTTGGCCTTGACTTAAAACAACCTGAACGTCCAATGATCAGCTATTCTAACAAGTCAAACTTATGCCACACACAACTCCCACCCCCACCACCCAAAATTCCCCTTCCCAACGTCCCCCTTGACTGGGGCCCAAAGTGCCATGTTTCCTGACAGGGCTGGTTGTGTTGTCTGCAGGGTCGTCGGGCTCATACAGCCTCTCTCACACAGGAGATGCTTTTCTCAGCCTGCGCTCCCTAAACGGGGAGGGCCTGGCTGTCGCCCCCTCTCTACAGCAGCAGGTAACGCAGCCAAACAGCTGCTGAGCTATATGGATGGATGGATGTCCCTCTCTAGTCCACCCCTTCTGTGTCTGTGCCCCAATAGACACCCGTTTGTCCTGTAGTGTAATACCACATGTCTGCCCTGAGCAATCGGCAACCCAAACCTGCCGGTCTCCTCTGAACCACCACTGGAGGTAGCAAGGTGGACCCATCCCATAATTCCCTCGTCCCTTCCCAACCCACTCCCCTTAAACCCCCTCAATAGGCCCCCAATCCTAGTGTCTGTAGCTTCAAGCACCCACATATGTTGTGTAGCCTACCCTATTGGAGTGTTGCCCAGTGTTGTTTTTTTGTGTGACTTTGGTGCCCTTTTTTTCATCATTTACTGATTTTTTTTTTTTTCCCCCTTCCATTTTGATCCTCCTCATTGTCGTTATTTCATCCTAAAGTCTCCCCTGTTGTTTGTTGTAGTAGTGATATCGTGATGGTCAGATATGACCAGTTTAATGTTTAATTGTTTACTGTTTTTTGTTTGTTGAAACTGATTGTGTGTTGGGGTTGTAAAGATGAAACGTTTGTCACTTTGTTGAAACTGATTGTGTGTTGGGGTTGTAAAGATGAAACGTTTGTCACTTTGTGGTCTAAGAAACCAGGCCATGGAATCTCTCTCCCCTTTGGCAGAAAAGTGAAGCCGAGGGCCTCTTTTTTGGCTAGACCACTGTTCGCTTGTTAAAAGCTTGACACATAGCTCCCCCGTAAAGTAAAGAAGAAATGTTTCTCTTTCTCTCTGTCTCTCTTTTTTTTAACTCGCTTTTATCGTCTCGTCACTGAAGAGGCACTACTTGGCAGCAATGGGAAGGGCCTTTCATAGCTTAGGCCGGGCCCCGGGACAAAGTCATCTAAAAGGCCCCCCCCTCCACCCAATGCATAAAATGTATTGAGGACCCAATCAATCCTGTGGTCTGTCCCCACTCTGTCTCTGGGCCCGTGGCAACTATCCCCTTTGTCCACCACCCGCTCTTCTTCCCTGTCAATGGGCAGCAAGGGGAAGATGAAGCAGGGCGAGTCGAGGAGCAGAGCATTGAACTCTGCAGCCCTCTAAGCATTTAATCTGGCCCTGCTGGGAGCGGGAGAATGGGACGGGGCCGACACACCACTATTGAAATCCAGACGAGATTTATGGTGCCTTCAACCGCCACTGCCAACTCCAGACAGAGAGGAGAGAATTTCGCACTGCACCGCGCACCACACTTAGAGAGAGAGAGAGACACACACAGGCTCACTGGCTGTGTGTGTGTGAGTGTGTCCTGTGGTTTCACCTTTTTAAATTAGATGGATTAGCCGGTGACAGCAGAGCAATCATTTGTTTAGAGGGCGAAATATGAATGAAGACCACCAGCAGTTGTTAACACAGACGAATGGTGGATGTTTCAGCCGTAAAGGCTTTTACTTTCACCCTCTTGGCAGCGTTGGTTGGTGAAGATTACGCACGACCCGGCCGTGAAGAATGCTTATGATGAGAGTGTAGCTGGATAGGCAGTGGAGTGCCCTCTCCATTTGACCAGTGATCTACAACATGGTCTTTTTTTCAGTATTAGGACACACACACACACACACACTCTCTCTCTCTCTCTCTCTCTCTCTCTCTCTCTCTCTCTCTCTCTCACTCACACACACCAAGACTATTTGTTTTGAAAAGACCTTTGAAATACATAAATTGAAAAGCAAGAGGCTGCAATCGTGTTTTTGGTTTCTTATCTTTCATCTTAGTTTCCTCCTCTTGATGTAATTTAGATGCCCTATCTTGTTTTTGCATCTTAGAAGAGACGGATTCAAAGTGCTGGTGTTACATATAATTGTTGACTTCTATCTACGTCAGTGCATGAGATGGACATGAACTTGTTTGTAGGTTGTAGACTTGCAGGTTATAGGTGTACGACCTTTTACACAGAGCAATACATCTGTTTTGCTTTGTCAGATTGCAAGTAACCACATAACTGTGGTTAGATCAGCAAAACCTCCAGTGGGTTTTGGTCATAAACACAGTGAAACCTCATTTCGCACAGCTGAATGCAATTGCATCATCAGTTTGCACAAAAAATAATGTGGGAGGTGAAATGTAATTGCTTGTAACTTTCCATACCAGCGAGGTAGCTAAAGATGGACTAACACAATAGTGCAGAGTATGTTTCTAAATATTCTCATTCATCCTGGATATGTTATACAGAAAGTGTAGTTAGAGAGAGTAGAGAGAGAGAGGTTCCATTGGCCCATTGTTTCCGGGTTCTATTATTGCAAGGGGGAGAGGGGTGAAATCCCCCTTTAGGCAGACCTAAGCAGACCTAAGGACTGTTCTATTCAATGCTAGGAGCACGTCATTCAGGATTCCCACGGCTCAGTTTCTGGAATATCATGGAATTTCATAAAAGCTTTTCCAGTCATGGAATTTTACCATGTTGCATGCAGTCATGGAAAATCATGGCATTTTATATCTGAATTAGAGTGGGAACCCTGTTCATTGTGGTCCCTGCATGAATGCTGACGTTGCCTTTTTTGTGCCACGAACACACGAGCGATGGAAATACCGAGCAGATTGTTTAGCTATTTAGAAAGCCAATTGGGAAACTCCAACTCCCATTGTCATTGTGACACAGCACTCCACAGCACACAAGTGAACTCCGCACTGCACACAACGAAATTGCATTTATGCCTCACCCGTGCAAGGGGGCAGCCCTCAGTGGCGCCCCATGGGGAGCAGTGCGGTGGGACGGTACCATGCTCAGGGCACCTCAGTCATGGAGGAGGATGGGGGAGAGCACTGGTTGATTACTCCCCCCACCAACCTGGCGGGTCGGGAGTCGAACCGGCAACCTTTGGGATGCAAGTCTGACGCCCTAACCGCTTACCCATGACTGCCCCTGTACTACTACTACTATTTAGAGAATGTGCATTCAATATTAGCTCTGTGGCTTAACGAGGCTGCCTGGTTTGGTTCAGGACGATGTGTTCGGGGGAGCCGAAATGCATAAAATAAATGTTCTCGTTTTCCATACTGTTCCACTGTGACGACAGTGTTACGTCTGTCATGTTTGTGTGAATGGACAGGGTGGCCTGCACACATTGAATCTATGTTTGCAGGTGCAGCTATCTCAATGGAAGTCACTTGAAAATTATAGAAGCAGTGTTGTGCTTCATCTATAATTTTCAAATGTTTGTGTGAATGAACAAATGAATGAATGAATGCAGTGTGTGTGCTCTATGGTGTGTGTTGTGTCTGCCTTGACTAAAGCGTATTCCCCTTGGCACAGGTGGATACCCTGCACCGTGCTACACACCTGACGGTCGGCTATGAGGAGCTGTCAGGAGCAGGTCTTTTTACCCCACACAGCCTGGACGTGAGTGGACATACGCATGTGCACGCGCACACACACACACACACACACACACACACACACACAGTGCAGGTCTTTTTACCCCACACAGCTTGGACGTGAGTGGACACACATTGCGCACACACACACACACGCAGTGCACACGTCACACATTCATCAGTACACACAGCCACGTTTATTCCTGGACAGAGTGAGGGGCATGTTCATCTGTACATGTTCATCAAGTACATTTAGATATGAATCCATCCTACTACTACAGAGATTTATATAAACACACACAGATGCACACATGCGAAACTTCAACATACACACACTGATCCCTACATTAGCTAAACATACCTACATAAACACACGATTATACATGCCCAAACACACCGTAAATATTCCCATGCATACAGACATTATGTAAACACTCCCTCCAAACATGCATGTGCATGCACTGAACTACAGACACAGACACAGACACAGACACAGACACAGACACACAGACACACACACAGACACACACACAGACACACACACACACAGACACACACACAGACACACACACACTGTACCTCCCCCAGTACTTCTTATCTTATCCATCGTATCAGTTGGCAAACTTTGACTGTGGAAAACATCCTGTTTGAAATGGGTGTGCAAACACTTCACTGGCAGGAAATGTTGATATATTGAAAGTGAAACTCGCGTCACATACAGACCTTACCGAACCCACTTTCATGTTTTTCGTCATAATTTAATATTGTTCGTGTACATTTGTACTTTTGTTACTATGTGCCCTCTGGTTGTCCTCTGGTTATTATTATTTTTGTGTGCAGATGGTGCAGTGGTACTGAATTGTGTGTGTGTGTGTGTGTGTGTGTGTGCTCCACTCTTCTCTTCTCCTGCAGGCTAACAACAGCTGGCAGGACACCACCAACCCCCCCTCAGTCACCTCCCCACCCGGCCCACCCGGCAGCATCCATTCAGACACCTCCAACTAAGACAAAAACACTCCTTGGCCCCCCCAACGGCTCTCAAATTCTCGCGCTCTCGCTCACACACACACAGACACACACACTTGCTCTCTTGCACGCAGACGCACCAACCGACACACACACACACACACTCCCTCACGCAGAGACTGTACCCGGCCGACTCCCCATCCTCCCTCTCAGCTCCGCAGTCCTGACATGGGGCATTCTTCCACACCATTCGTCGACTGCCACGACTTCCCTGCTTTAAGTACCCCTACCACCCCCAGCTCCCTGAAAACAAAAAACCCTGAAAATCGATGACACTACTACCCATGAGCCTACCTCCCTGTGGGCCACTCCACTGGGCCGTGCTGGGGCCAGGCATGATGGGAGGGGGGGTGGAAAGCACACAAAAAAAACACTCAGCGCCCGCTCCACTCCGCTCCTGTGGGGCTGTAGGAGAGGGGGAGGCAGGAACACGTCAGACACACACAAAAACCAGACAGGACAGGACTGGACTGCCCTTCACTGCCCTGCTGGAGGGCAGAGGTCACAGTAGTGCTGGACTACCATCATCACCACGACCTGTACACACACACACCTCTACCACCCACGCAGGAGAGATGCGGACAGGACAACAACAACAACAACAACAACAACAACAACAAAAAGAAAGAGGCTCTGTGCTGTGAGCCAAACAACTACACGCTGCACAAAGCGCAACACAAAACATGAAGTCATGTAACGAGACAGACAGACAGCCTTTGATGTGAGCGGATCCACACTGACCCGAGACAAACGGACTCGCTCATCACCTCCCCACTACCCCCAAACACGCACATGCATACAAACACACAAACCTGACACATACACATACACATACACATACACATACATATGTTCGCATTATACACCTTCACAAATGTACAAACAAGATGTCACCCTCTGCGGACTTGTTTTTGTGGACTTAACTTGGAGGGTGAACCTCAGCAAGGTGGCTGAGTATTACAGACGCCCTTCCTTTAACCCCCAGCGGTGGGGGGAGGACTGGTCCAACTCTTCCTTCAACCAGACCTCCTTCTCCGTATGCCTCTCTCCATCCCTCCCTTCCTTCCTGGGTTCCTTCAACGGCTCTCCAGCCTTACTCCATCATCATCATCATCCATCATCATCATCATCACCCCCGCCAACCAACACAGTCACCACTACCACCACCACCGCAGAAACTACCACCACGCTTGTACCAAAGTGCTGTTCTTCAACAGTGGTCAGCCCCTAGCCCTCTTCCGTTTCTAAAAAGACGACAACCTCAAGGCATCTGTGAACTGAACCACACACACCCATGCAAGATCTTTATCCTCCTGTCATTCTGTTCTGCTTGTTGCAAGTCCGTTCCTCTTTAAATTTGAAAAAAAAAGAAAAAAGTTTGAAAAGATTCAAAATGTGGGGGAAAAGGTCAACGTAGCACTATTATCACATAATAAGCGAGAAGAACCTTATAGTATTGTACTAAGGTTGTTTAAAGTACTTTTCTATTACGCTTGTATATGGACACTTGCAACACAGTCTCACACACACACTCGCACACAAACAAATACATGCACCCATTTCAAACAAATAATGGAAACGTGTTAAGCACAAGAGATTTTTCTTTTCAGCAAGTGGATCGCTCCCATAGGACACAGGTTCAGAGGAAAACGGTTGTTGCCTGTTTTGGTCACAGCAGAAAGTGAGTTTTTGATGCCCCCACTACTACTACAGGGCCTTTGAGACAGGACAGTACTGTGTAGAACAGAGGCTGGGAAAAGACAACGTTCCATTTCTATCGAAGTGGATTTCTGTGTTTGTAATACACACACGCACACGCGCACTCTCATACACACACGCACGCACGCACACACACACACACACACACACACGCATACACACTCCACAGCCTCCCTGGTCACTTTCGTTTTAAAACTGTTTTTGTAATACATGGATTTCAGTTTTGTTTTCCCTTATTAAAAATAAATGTAGTCAAATGTTTTTTATTTTTATTCGGAGTAATGCCCCAGCCACCAAATACAAAAAGAAGTACATTGTAGAGTGGAATAGCTGTTGTTAGAAAAAAGGGGGTGGGGATGTATGTGGGAGATTGAATGGGGAATGGTTTCTTTAAAAACCAGAAAAATGCTACGTGTAATTGTCTTCCATGCATGTAGATGTCTGTGTTTGTGGTGTTCATTGGACCTGCACATCTACATCAGTTTACTTACCTGCTCTTGTTTGTTTGTTGGTCGGTCTGTCCGTCTGTCTGTCCGTTTACCACTTCTTTGAAAGTTGTCAAATGTTGTTTTTCTTTGTCTTTTTTGAGAGGGTACTAATGACAGACCAAAAAGGAGAAAAAAAATCATGCATACCGTACACAAAACTATTGGAGCTCAAGTCCTGCTAGCTGGTGTTTCTGTTCATGCTAATTTTGCTTTTTCCAATGGTTTCTGTTTAGGTTTAACAGGTAGCTGTCAAATATTGGCCCTCCCCTCTCCACCCCCCTAATGACCAGCTACAGTTGTTACCTGTACCTGTTGTTCCAAACCAAAAAAAAAAAAGTCTTCAAATATGTAATTATGGTGACAAAACTGCTGCGTGTTGGTCTGAAGAGTTACAGCTGGGGGGGGCAGGAGGAAGTGAGTCAGTTTTGCATTGGTGTATTTGTGTTCTTTTGGTTGTGTGTATGTGTGTGTGAGAGCGCGTGTGTGTGTGTGGCGTTGGATCTTGGCGTACTTTTCTTTAGGCGTATGAAAGGTGTGGGCAGTGTGTGCTGTTGTGGGCGGTCTGGGGGGGGCGGGATGGAGAGGTGGGGGGAAAGATCATCACCTGGTCACCTGGCACCCCTTGGAGTGCTTTTGAGTTTTGATTGTATCACGTGTGCAATGGCAGCACCCATTCCACAAGAAAGGCAGCGCTGTCGCTCTAGTTCTCACAGATGACCCCCATGGCGGGAACTCCACTCTTTGTCTGTTATCTAGGCCACTCATACAAGGGCTTTTTCTCTCTCTCTCTTGCACTCTCTCTCTCTCTCTCTCTCTCTCTCTCTCTCCTTTGAAAATGAACCAAAAAGAACAGCACCGGGTGTGTGACGATTCAAAACTAGAGCCTATACAGAAACACATTTTCCATATTTTTTATTTTCTCTTAACTTTTTTTGTTAACAACATATTAAAAAAAGAAAAGTCATGGTAGAATCAGAG
This sequence comes from Engraulis encrasicolus, assembly GCF_034702125.1. Taxonomy (NCBI): domain Eukaryota; kingdom Metazoa; phylum Chordata; class Actinopteri; order Clupeiformes; family Engraulidae; genus Engraulis; species Engraulis encrasicolus. Next base: position 35,229,117 of record NC_085858.1, on the reverse strand, counting down.
TGTTTTGATATATAAAATGACAAATTCTACATATGGCAAAGGACACCGAAATGCTTTTATTGGAGTTCTGTTCATTAACTGACCAAACTCTGATGCGCTTTTCAAAGTATTAGCCAGATTTTAGTGTCCTCTGTTCTTAACTGTTACTTAGAAGCGTTTCATATGGCTGTCTTTTACAAGTAAGGCTGTTACTACACCAAATTATAATTTTTTTCTTTGTTTTCTACCAGTTGTCTGTGGATGTCACTGTACAGATTGTGGAATGTTTCAACATATATCTTTTTATATAAAGAGTCTTTTTTTCTCCTTTTTTCCCTTCTTTTTGAGTTGCCTCGTTTGTTTTGCCTTTACTCTGCATATGTGGTAGAGCAACGTTTTAATTTTTTTTAAGTTTGACTGTGGATTTGGAGTGATTTTATTTTGCTTATTTAGTGTGTTTTTTGTGGAAACCAAGTTTGAGTTTGGTGCAGTGAGAAACACTTCTTAACATACAGATTAGGCATTTGTCCTTGTGTTCGTCCCCATAAAACAGTTTTAACATAAATGTGCACTGTAGCAATACTTTCTCCGCAGGCAGAAGCCCTAAATGGCGCAGTCATTCTCTGCAGAATGTAGCTGATCAATTGACTTCTACAGGTCAGGCACAGAGAATAGCTTTCTTCTTTATACTCGGTCTTTAAAAAGAAACCTAGACATAACTAAGGTTGTATCACTCATATTTAACATAGATGTTTTTTTTTCCTTTTTATCTTTTTTACGTGTTTGTGCTTATTCATATACATCATGTCTATGCTTAGCTTTGAGTAACGACAAATGGATACAGATTTTTGTTTGTTTTTAAAGGTACCTGTACTATGGTTACTATGGTTACTGAGCCTGTGTTAGCCACCTTGCCTACTCTTCACCATAGCGATTCAGTCTCTGCACTGCTAAAGTGGCTTCCCCTGCACCAAATCAGAACTGCATCAATAGCATTTTTTATACACTTTTGATTTTTTTATTAGACTTTTAGTGTCTCCTCCCTCCTTTCATTCATCTTTCTGCTTTATTCACCCCATTCTTTTTCTTCTCTACCTCTCTCTCTTTCCATTTCTCTTGTATATAAATCCCTCTGTTTTCAGACTGGTCAGTCTGTAAAATCCTTTTATACCTCAACTTTAGAACTGTTCTAGTAAGAGAAAAATATGAGAATTGTAGTGTTCCTTATTAGAAATACAAAAAAATTAATAAAATAATCTAGTGTGCTTTTTATCATTTTGGGGTGTTTATTTTGGGGATGTTTATTTGCTTGTTTTAATGGGAACAATGACCTTTAGTCACTACAACTATGCTATTGTGACTTACAAAAAAAAATAAAAAAAATGTATAAAGAACTTTGCATTGTTTTTATGTCAGCTAAAAGGCCCGGGAACTGTCCGAATATCTTCTTTAAAGAGCTATGAATTGGAGGTGTTTTGTGGCGTACTGCTTAGACCACTTGTACACATGGGGTTTGGGTATGACCTGGGTCATTCCCCGGTTTTGCCCTGTGTCTCTGTCTGCCCTCTTTCCTGTCGCATCTGAACTGTAAGTCATGATAAGTGCACGGAGGATTTATTATTATTATTTTTTTAATCAAACAAGAGCTATGACTTGATGGCCTAGTACCCGACGGCGGCCAAAATTATTTTTGCCTGCGAGTGGTTCTAGCCTCGGACAATGCCCCAATGCCCTGAATCTGGCAGAACAATCACAATGCGGGAGACTTGTTTTGACTCTTTGGATGCAAAAGAGGACAGGGTTTTGAGGGAGTGATGACAGAGCGCTGGCCAATACATGGTTTCTAAATATTTGTTTTAACCTGACAGCGCAAACCTATTTGCGCACAACTCAACCTCTGATTGTTGGAAACCGCTGTCGGTCAAAAAAAATAGCTCACATGGTTGGCTGCCAGTGTCTTGCCCGTCCTCATAACATCGTGTTTACAAACACTGGGACACCGCTTGGAAAAACAACGAGTTGTTTCCATAAACAATCTTCTGATGTGTCATTCATCGGGGTCAGGGTAAATATTCACATTCAATCTCACATTTAGTTTGGCTTGTCAGGCTAGAAAGACTCTTTAGGTATGGAGCATTAGGCCTCCACACACCGGTTCCGACAGCACTTCGGAGCACTATCGGTTCTGAAAATTTCGGTTACCCCTGCACACAATGGCACCACATCAGAGCATGGATAATCTGAGTCATTCCCCGGTCTTGCCCTGTGTCTCTCTGCCCACTTTCCTGTCTGTCGCATCTTAACTGTAAGTCATGATAAGTGCACCGAGGAAATGCTTTTTTTTTCTTACTTTTTAAAAAAAAAAGAGCTATGACTTGAAACTCCATCTCATTGATCATTATGTGTCAGCAAAGGTTCAACATTTCCAGCGTAGTTACATTGTGTTTCCAGTTGATCCCCACAGAGAAATAGACTTTCATACGCTGATTCAGAAAATACAAACATATATTTTTGATGAAGCTGATGCAATAACAATACTTGGTATATAATTATACCCCATTGGCAAAACTCTTAACATGAAATACTTCACATGTTAGCAGGGCTTATGATCAGCACCAGCCGACCGGCCAAATGCTGGTGAAATTTTTGTTTGGCTGGTAGTAAAGACCAACTTACTACATTTTGACCCATTAGGGATTGTGTTTTTGGGTTGGCCATTTTGGCTGGTGATGAAAGGTTAATTTAGAGCCCAGCTTGTTAGTATGCAGACTTAAGATAAATACTGTTAAATGTGAACAATTATTAAATCTATTAAGCAAAAAAACAAGACAAGAACTAAGCATACTAATTACATCATGATATTCATAACAACCAGTGTCCATATAACACAGTTATGCACAACATTCACAGTTGAAAACTGGACCGATGTCAGAAAGTTCTCACCTAAGTCCTTTGCAATGCAGTCCTTGGATGCTTGCAATAGCTTGCAGGATTGAGCATCCACTGGTTTAGTCCCCAGACCAGCTGGGGCATGATGGGACAGCTGGCACAGATGGGGCGCCCGCATCGCCCACCTCCATCACCCCCTTCTGATCACCTGCCTCTGCATCCATAATATAGCCACTTGCATCGCATAGCTCTGTGGCCTCTATGGGCGTGGTTTATGGGGTGGATGGTGGGGACATGTCCATACCACTTCTGAGATTATCTTGAAGTGTCCCTACCACTTTGTAAGAAATATAATGTGAAAATATTAAGCCCCGACAATTTTTCCCCACCACTTTCCAAACCAAACCTACACCATTGGTGGCCTCTATTATGTACCGGCCCCCCAATCCCCACCTCGGCCAGCTCACAGTGTTTCAGCACACTGAGAGAGGGGCCATTCGTACGTACTCTGAGCAGAGCTGAGGTGTAAATATGGTGGACGCTTGAGCGTGACGTGAGTATTGCACTCCCCCTTGCCCATCTTCCCTGAGACAACTTCATACTGCAGAGCTACCAGTGCAATGTTGCAATGTGCAATTTTTTTTTTTGACAACAGATGGAGATGCAAATGACACAATCTTGCCTTCTATTACAGTAAAATAACCGTTGAAATGCCTGACTTTTTAAATGGGATGGGGGGGCACCTCTTCGTAAAATGAACACTTTTGAGGGACTGGTCTAGGTCTTTCCCAGAAGTTGGAAAACTAAATCCCAAATACAAGTACTGTTTTAGCAACACACAGTAACTAATGGTGAGCAGCCAGCTGTCATCATCAGCCATGCGAGGTGCTGCTGGATGAGAACAGGGGGCGCCTGATGGAGCTGTTTTTGGACCTGGTGCTGTCTCCGTTCCTGCTCAGCTCGAGGGGCGCCGGCTCCCCCTGCTGGCCACAGCTCTTGTTGCACAGGAAGCAGAGGATCTCCTTGAAGGCCCTCCGCATGTCCTCGTCGCGGTAGGAGTAGATGATGGGGTTCACCAGGGAGTTGCACTCGGCCAGGGCCAGGCAGTACTTCTCGTAGTGCAGCACCTGGCAGCCCTTGCAGTCCAGACCGTCCAGCAGCAGGATCACCAGGCCAGGGGTCCAGCAGAACACAAACGCACCTGCAGGGGGAGAAACACACAATAGGAGTTTTAGTGCAGAACACAAACGCACCTGCAGGAGAAACACACACTAAGGCTATGTCTCAAATCACGCACTTGTGTCAGTGCACTGACGGTCAGTGCACAGTGCACACAGTGCACTGAGGTCTTCAGTGCATAGTGTCGTGGAAAAATTTGAGCACTATGCACTGTGCCCTTGCTGGAAGTGACGCCTGAGCATGGCATTAGCATGCCAAAATATCAGTTGGCTACTGTTTACAATGCACAGTGTCTGGAGCTTGAATTTCCATTTCCTTCACCCCAAAGGACAACAATCACACATGAAATACTTTGGTTGGCATGAAAAGGTTGGTGTCCCATCAACATTACTTACAGAATTAGGAGACTGTTGACCAAACTCTTCTATTGAACTGAATGCCTCATTTCCTCCGTGTCATTGTCAACATGGCCGCCGTTTAGTGCGTGCAGTGTCCATCATTCAGGCACTGCATTTTTCCGCCATTGATCATCCCGGCACTTTCAGTGCACTGCCTCAACTGAAATTTTCAGCGAGAGCGCCCTAGGCACTGAAAAACAGTGCCCGAAGTGCACAAGTGCGTGATTTGAGACGCAGCCTAAGAGTTTTGGTGTAGTGAAAGCAGGGCTCTAAATTAACACCAGCCAACCGGCCAAATGCTGGTGAAATTTCAGTTTGGCTGGTAGAAAAAAAACAACTTTATAGCCCTTGACCCATTAGTGAGAGCGTGTTTGGCTAGTAAGATTCACATCTACTAGCCATTTTGGCTGGTGATGAATAAGATTAATTTCTAGCCGTGAGTGAAAGGTAGCACTTTACTTGACGCCGGCGTCATATGACGTTATAGTGGCGTAACAGTCATGGACGTGTCGTAAACATTTTATGACTATTGGCATTCGGTTATGGTAAAGAAAACCCTAACAATGTTAACTTTTCATGACACAAACATTGGACACATAGGTGCCGGAAAGGGGGATGCAGTGGTGCACTTGCATTCCCACTTTTGGGCTGCCTAAAGGAGGCTCTCAACTTTTGCTGCAGACAAATGAGTGGAGTGCAGCCGCAGTAACATTGTAAGGAAATAAAGAATGATGACGAAAAAAAAAAGTGAGCTCTTTTCCAAAACGCTATATCCACCATTTTCGACTTTTTGCATTTTAATATTGGGTTTGGATGTTAATATGTCCGATCATCCATGTGTGAATTCTTGCCATTCAAATATTTTGAGAACATACTTTAAAACCTCTATAAAAATGCATTTTGCTATGCAATTCAATGGAATGCCCAATACAAAAATGTCAATTTCCCAACATTCTGTAAAACGGATATATCTCATTTTGGAAAAGAGCTCTTCAAATGCACCACCACTTTAAAACTCGTTCCGGCACCCTTGGTTTGACATGGACAATGTTTATGACTCATCTATGACTGTGTCAAGACATTGTTTTGACACATTTATGTATATGACGTCAGCGTTAAGTGTAACTTTGTGGGGTCACCAGGGGGCACTTCCAGAATAGTGACTTAGCGTGACATGTTAGCGCAGAGGAAGGGATAAACCTCCCAATATCAAAGCTCTCTGGCTTTTTGTTGATTGGAGAATGGAGGTTTGAGGCTCCTCTTATTTGTAGATTTGTAGGCCCACACAACAACAAAAAATGTTGAGAGGCAGCATCTAATATCCATACAAAAGCTTATATATAATCCTCCAGAAGGGTAATCGTTAGACACAACGAGGCCCTACGAAACTACTAGACTCGAGTACAATAATTTGAGTAGTTTATTTCCAGAATGCATGCTGCTCATTCAAAACTGTTCTCTTTTTCATATGTATTTATTTACCACAACGTTCACTTTCTAGTTTCTTTTTTTTTTTAAATGTGCACTTTACAAATAATCAAGAAAAGATCAAATTTGTGGATGGTCGTCATCAGCACACATTTAACATGTGACCTCTAACGCATTTGTTTGACCTTGGTCCAAAACGTGAGGACGTGGTGTCAGTCAGACAAGTAAATGAGGCAACTCAAGACAGGCAGCAGAGCAGGTGAGACCTAAGAGCTCACCGCAGACAGACGGGAAGTTGAGAAACAGAGGAAGCGTCAACAACTCTAAACTGGTCTGCCAACTTTGCTGTCTGTCGACATCCATCCGCTCACGTTTGAATTTACGTCTGCACAACAAGGAAGACTAAAAGGTTTGCTTAAAAGCAGTCCAGAGGGAGTTTCATTCACACATCTACAGTAACAAGGCAAGCAAGCAAATTTTTGTTGTTGCTTTTGCTGTTGTGGCTACACTGGTACTCTAAACTTGACTGTCTGCCAAACAAGATAGGCAGTAAAACATCCTAGAAGAATCCCAAGCTTTTAACTAAGGTACAATCAACAGCACAAATATGTTGTGGTTGCGTAAGGCAGAAGATAACGACCCATGCTGGGCAAGGCTGATCTTGCTTACAGAAAACAGCCACCATTTTAAATGTTTTGTCTGCACCTAAAGGCACCAGTCTGTCTCTCTCTCTGCTGTCTGCTCTTCCTGTTTACCCTGACATGTTCACTGTTGTAGGACATCCTTACCCACATAGTGCTCACACTAACTCACACTTGCTAGGGTTGTGTTGTGTGTGCACACTACACACTGTGGCTTTATGCATACAGAGTTGTCTACAGAATACCGAAAGAAAAACAAAGTGATGACTCCAAATTGGGCTCCATGTCAACTTTAGTACAGAGGGCAATAAGGAAAAAAAGAGCCCGTGGACTTTCACCACCCAACCTCTCTGCCAAGCAGGCAGCCACTAAACTCGCCAGCCAGGCAGGAAGGCAGGCAGGCGGCCATTCTATGTATTAAATGGGCCAGGGCCAGTGTGTTAGTGTGTGTCTTAATGTCTGTGCCTTCACCTCTGCCTTTGTCTTTTGTATGTTTTTTATCGGCAATGTAGGGACTGTATGTCACTTTGTCTGTACTGTCTGTGGCAGTTGTTTTTATAGTACTGTAACCAACCTGTCAACAAGACAAATTTCACTGTGGTGGCGACTTATAACGAAACCTAACCTAACCAGATAAGATTGATAAGGTAGAGACAGTTAATAAGGAGCATTGTCCGGAATCAACATGACACAAAACTGCAATCTAAACTGCAATCCTATGGCAGCCATGGCCCTTTGGGAGACTAGTGCTGGATCTCAAATAGTGCACTTGTGCATTTCAGTGTTCACGTTTCAGTGCGTATGGCATATTAATTACGCACTGAAACATAGTGCCCGAAGTGCACAAGTGTGCCATTTGAGACCCAGCATATGAGAACGAATGGAGTTCAATGGGGAAGCCAGACCCATTTAGGAGACAAGACCTCCTCTCACTTTGCTGCAGTGGTAACACATGGTAGTATGGTTTGTCATTGTTACCAAACTAAACATCTTTGACAGAGGGTACAGTCCGTTATCCTAACTTCCATCCTCGACCTCCTGTGCTTGGGGCCTCGCTCTTCGCTGATGTCTTGCATCGTCATCATGAGACCACAAGCACAAAGGAGGACACGAGTTGGGATAATGGTAAAAACTCCTAAACCTTGAAAGAAGAGAGAAGTGCCGCACACTCCCGAGTTGCAGAAATTATCTTTTAATGTGACAACGTTTCGGCCTGTCGGCCTTTCTCGTGGCCTGAGGAAGGCCGACAGGCCAAAACTTTGTCAGATTAAAAGATAATTTCTGCAACTCGGGAGTGTGCGGCACTTCTGTCTCCTTTCAAGTGTTTCACTGCTTTCCACCAGTACCTCCTTTTCTGGTGTGCATTTTGCACCTCCACTCAAGAACCCCTAACCCTTACCACTCAACCCAACCCAACTCCACTCCACTCCACTCACCCAGCACGATGGCCACGGTCTTCATCAGGCTGATGACGGTCTCGTATTGGAGAGAAGTGCCGCACACTCCCGAGTTGCAGAAATGATCTTTTAATATGACCTGAGGAAGGCCGACGGACGGCAAAGCGTTGTCACATTAAAAGATCAATTCTGCAACTCAGGAGTGTGCGCTACTTCTCTTATTTCAAGTGTCTTACTGGTTGCCAGCACCTCCTTTTGTGGTGTGCATTTGCACCTCCACTCAAGAACCCCTAACCCTTACCACTCAACCCAACCCAACTCCACTCCACTCCACTCACCCAGCACGATGGCCACGGTCTTCATCAGGCTGATGACGGTCTCGTACTTGACCTGGTCGTCCAGGCTGGGCCTGCCGTAGAAGCGGTGGCGCACGTAGACGAAGATGCGCGTGTACATGGCCACCATGACGGTGAAGGCCAGCAGGTTGACCACGGCCCAGAAGACCAGGAAGCTGCGCTGGTACAGGGGCACGGTGGTGGAGCAGGTGGACAGGTCGCACACGCAGTTCCAGCCCATGGTGGGCACCAGGCCCATGAAGATGGCCACCGCCCAGATGCCCAGGATGAGCAGCACCACGCGCCTCTTGGTCATGGTGCTGTGCAGCTGCAATCAAGTCAAGTCAGCGCATATTAGGCACAATCGTGATGGTATAGAGAGAAAACGTAATTTCATTTTAATTGTATGACTTATGCATATGAAGAAAGTGACAATAGGCACAATCGTGATGAAGCAGTGCTGCTTTTGCTAGGCAGTGGGCATGCACACTTTGCCAGTTTGAGGCATTGTGGTTACAAAATTCTAACCACAATGCGTCAAACTGGCAAAGTGTGCATGCCCACCACCTAGCAAAAGCAGCACTGCTTCATCACGATTGTGCCATATGCACAAGTCATAGAAGGAAAATGAAATTACATTTTCTCTCTATACCATGCCAGGACATAGACATGATACACAGACAGACATTTTGCAGACTGACATAAAGTGCAAGACTGTCAGGGCAGGTAACAGAAGTGATGGACCGGTAACAATAAGTGATCAATAATAAATGCACGCACCTGCATGGTGAAGATGGTCTGGTGCCTCTCCACGGCCACGGCCAGCAGGTTGGCCACCGAGGCGGTGAGGCTCATGTCCACCAGGGCCCCGCGGACGAACCACTGGTGCTGGGTGAGGCCGATGGTGTAGGGCCCCGTGTGGAAGAGCAGGTTGAGGTAGGAGACCCCGGCGAACAGGTCGGCGGCCGCCATGTTGCCCAGGAGGTAGTAGATGGGGAAGTGGAGCCGGCGGTTCTTGATGATGGCCGCGATGACCAGCAGGTTGGAGAGGATGACGATGAGGCACACCGTCAGCCCCACGCCCACCACGATGTAGTCTCGCCGCGACCAGTCCGAGGTGATGTTCTTGCCACTTTGGTTGTAGAAGAAGGACACGGGTTTGTCATAGTTCTCACAGTCGAGCAGCATTGCTGCGGCAGGACAGTCAGGAGCTGGGGGAGGCTACAGCCTGCAGACAGTGGAGGATTCCTCTGATGGCTTAGTTAAGACACCTGTCCCTGCGTAATGACATGTGAATGCTGGTTAGGCTGGAAGATCCACGTTAGAAAAATACCACACATAGTGACTGGAGGAGGACCCTTTCAGCATCCTAATAGAATATTAACACCTTTCCGTTCTGTTTACAGCACTATTGTTTTTTTCAATGCCTACATTGTGGATAGTAGGCCCATTGTGGTTGTACTGTAGAACAAATATGTTTAAATTGAAAACTTTATTACAGACTCAGAATGTTCCATAAAACACATAAAAAACATTTTTTTTAAAACACACAAAAATTACAGAAAGGCACATCACAAACACCAGAGCATTATGTTACTGTTGCCAGCAACTAGCCTAGAATTGTGTAACCAAATGTAAAATGTAACCAAAATTCTACACATCAGTGTTCTACATGTGTGGCATGGCCAAAACGTCTTCTTGTGTGGCATGGCCATTTTTCACGTCAACAGTAATAAGCTACAAAGGACAGTGCAGGGCTGTGCAAGGATGTCAACCGGTACCCACTGACAGTCCGCGCGATACCCGTCAAGCACATCACAAATAAAATCTAAAAATGAATCTGGTTGGATTACTTCGGCGCCAAAGCGCAGTTTGTATGTTACACTACAACATTATTTTTGGGTTATATCTAGTAGTGTGGTCAGGTAAGCTGCATAACACACAATTTTTATCATTTAAGCAAGTTAACAAACGTACTTCTACAAACTTCATAACAAACATACGTCTGCAACTTTCTCGCCATTTAAGTTTGTAGAAACATTGAGAAACTTACCTCAACCAAAACAGGATTTCTGGGCAATACAAAGGCAGGTCCAAACTCAACGACCCGTCGTTGTTTAGTAAAGACAACTTATTTCGAGGTTGGTTGATAATTAATATGTACGCGGAGTCTAGTCGTGGTGCGCTTTTTAGATTTTAGGTTCAGGTAGAGCGTAGGCTAAACGGTTTATCCAAGCGCTTGTCTCGACTCTCGAGGCAGTTTCGGGTAGGTCCGCGGCTTTGTGAGGCAACTGCAGCGAACAGCCCAACGCGACCCTAGAGGAATGACGCATGCTCATTAAACAAAAAAGAACTGGTGTGGCCTTCACTTCAAGGAAATGTTTTCAACACGTGCCATCAGAGTGCACTGTTCTTATTGCCCACATTATCAAAGTTGAAAGACGTGGAGGGAATCAACTTTGCATATGAAGTCTGTTTTTTTATGTTTGTTTGGGTTTCTTAAGTTGCTTTCTGCATCTGCAATTACCGCCAATGTGTGGAAAGTTAAGACACATTGAAAAATTGACCCACTGACACATTGAAACATTGAAACATTGACCCTATGTGAAACGTGGGTTGATAATTTTACCAACAATGACAGGAAGCCACTTCAAATAGTTACGCCTATGTCTTCCCTCAATGCCTCAATGTGCATAATTACAATTCATGGGGAGTCTTTTTTTTTCTTTTTTTTCTTTTTTTGCAATGCCAGATTTAATACTGCAGTCTTCATCATGTTGTAACACACCCAAAGGTCATTCTACAAATTCTAAAGTATTCATCCAATTAAAGTGCATTGTTTTATGAAGATTGGAAAATGATTTTTGAAGTTCATACAAGTTACACACAAGTTATTCATACAGAGTCCCTCTTTTGTGGACTTTGAGATGGCATGCCTACAGTAGTTTCTGTGGTTAGCTGTTTTCCTGTTTGCACAAGCTTAAGCCTACCCCAAAGCAAGGTAAAAAAAAAAAAACCCTGTACAGAAATTTAAATAGTAGGTAGTTACGATAGTTAAACAATAACCACAACAAGGAAGAACTTATCAAGGCACTGTAGCCTAATTTCCTTTAGCCTCCCTGTTTTTCACCTATTAGGTTCTACTTATGTTAGTCACCCATACCCCTATCTGCACCTCTCTGGTTTAGGCTTAGTCACGAGAGAAGATTGTGACATTGATCTCAAATGACTGTAGGCTGCGCACAGAGATTTTCTCTTGTTCACAACAGGCACGTTATCAAACAAATACGTGTCAATGTCCAGAAATGAACAGTTAGGGTGGGATCCTGTCTCTTTTCTCAGGCACATGGCGTCTGGTTTTATGGACTCTCACATGGTGAAGTCACTCGCTTGTTTAATAAAAAACAAATCATGTTGTCATGGTAACACCAATTCTATGATGTGTGTTTACAGAAATGAAGTGCAAGCCCACGACAATTCAAAACAGAACTACATAGATGAATCCAGAACAAGAGGGCGGTAGAGAGGGGCTGAGAGAAGCGGACTGAGGCAAGAGTGAGTGTTATGGACTGGATTCCTCAGGAGATTTCACTGCGTAAGGAATCAGGAGGATGCCATCTAAACAAATGACTCACTCTTGCTGAACGCTGAACAACAGCAAGAGGATTCATCCATTATGTGAAGATAACATAGACTACATCAGGGATGGGCAACTGGAGGCCCGGGGGCCACATGTGGCCCGCCTCCTCACTCAGTGTGGCCCCTAGACTCACTCTCTAAACCCAATTTAATAGTGTGCCAGCATTGCCGTATTTTGCTCTTTTGCTCTGTCTTTAAAACGTAACATTTTGTCTTGTTTGCTGTTTATCAGGGACATCATGTCAAAATGCCATGGTTTAATAAAGATTCGGGTATAAAATGTGAAAAAATAAATGTATTTATGATTTTGTAGCTTCTCTCGTAGTTGAAGTGCGTGGTCATGCGGCCCTCTGATGATGGCGATTAAAAGTGTTGGCACTCTTTATCAAGAAAGTTGCCCATCCCTGGACTAGATGTTCCTTGTACAAAGACATTCTTTTGCAAGTATCTTGTTGTGCCTACAGTAGCGGTTCTAGAAAGCCTGGGGGCCCAAGGTGGGGCCAATGTGTTTTTAGTGGAACATATTTAATGGAAAACAGACGGTAAATATTATACTTTGTACTTACATTTTAATTAATTTCCATTACAAAATAATATTTAAACCATTGGCTGTTTAGTACAGTGTCCATTACAGGCACCAGGAGCTATTCTACAGGGGTCGTGACCTGGATTGCCACTTCTGAGGGGACTGGGACACATTGGGCTCGTTCGTGATGAACCATGCTGCTTTTGCTAGGCAGCGAGCATGCCCAGCGTGCCACGTGAAGCATCCTGGTTAGAATTTCTGTCTAGGACACGGCATATGGGAGTGACTTCTGCACCGCAGTCATGTCACATGGTGTTAAGTCATCGTGGGAACACATTTTTTGATAAGCAGCGGTGCAGTCAGCTCTGAGCAACTGCTCTGGCATGGGACCTCCACCATGCCATTGGTAATCTACCCTGATTGGCATTCATCTAGCTGACGTGAATTGCGAGCGTAGTCCATGTGCTTGTGAGGCAGTTCACGCGCTGCTTCAAGTTGGAAGCAGCGTTTTTCATGTCTTGGAAAATCACGTTAGATATTTATGTCCATCTTGTTTGCCAAGCATTCAACACCACCTTTCTGAGACCAAGCAGATCTCGTTTTGATCACGAAAACATCTGCTTGATTGCGTGCGCACCTATTGACACATGCAAACCATTAAATCTATGTGTTTATTTCAATTGGGTAATATGAGGAAGTGCATTACAAAAAACGGGACAGTTATTCAATTTTCATGGACAGGCCAGGATGACTGGCAGCATTACGTGACCCTCCTTGGCCCCTTCCTAGAGCTGCCTATGAGTCTGAGTGTCTAGCCTACGCTCAAGCAGAGGCAGACAAACTGGATTGAGAAAGTAAAAGTCTTGCCATGCACAGTCGCCTCTTTGTGTACTATCAGCATGGGTCATTTCCTCTGTTAGTTATTCCACATAGTATATCAGCTGCATGAACATGTGGACAGGGTTTTACTTTACCAAGATGGGGTGTCAACCTCTGGCCATGGGCTAGCCATGCACCCATTCTACGGTGATGTAAATCGAATATAGTGCACAGGTGGCAACCTCTGAACCCAAGCAAAACTCTTCCACGCCACCTGGTCTACCATACAGTAGGCTACTTTCACTATTGTTCCATCACTTTCACTTCTCCTGTGTGGCAGATTGAGTGGCGGTGCTGGTAAATCTCTGTCTGCACGGAAGTCACGGATGAGATTTGACTGTCTCTGGCTAAGGGCCGGTTTAACCAATAAGCAGACTAGGCAATTGCCCAGGCCCCACCAAAAAATACCCTCTGGAGGGGGCCCCACCACTCAGCCCTGCCATGGCAAAAATGAAAAAGGGCCCCATCTCCATATGTCACCTAGGGCCTTGAATTGGGTAGAACCGCTGCTGCTCTGGCTGATCTATGGTGAGGAGCAGAAGTGGGAAAATAATGGTGCAGAAAGTAAAACTCCTACCACAGTTTTTGCTCCAGACAGTTCAATGAACCAGCTGATCCTTACTTACCACATCCCTAAACCAGTTTGGTGAGTTGGGCAAATTAGTGAAATCACCTGTGTTGAGCACACAAGCAGAAGGAAAACCTTAGCGAGACATTTTCTTTCATTGTCAGTCCAGTTTTTCCATCTCTGATGGGCAACCGGGTTTTAATGAACCTGTCAAATTCAACTCAGTAATCGTTCAACCAGCCAATCACCTGTTTGAATTAGACAGGTAAATAGACCAGGTCATTTGGAATATGTGGCACTGGATTGTAATGAGGTGGTGTAGCGCCCCACTGGAGTTAGGCCATATGCCCCTGGACACGCCCTTCTTCAACACCAGAAGTAAATGTAGACAAAATAAAGTAAAATAAGACAAAATAAAATAACTGAAGTAAATGGTAAAACAGTGTTGCGGACATCTATCATTTACTTCAGTTATTTTATTTTGTCCAGCACCTGTGCCACTGATGTGCGCACATTCTCTGCCTTCTTCATCACCCGGTCATTCATCGTCACCCTACTACTCAGATCAACATGCTGATCAATGTCACATATTCCTGTTCATGGCATGTGTACATAGTAGGACAAGAGGTATGGCACATTAAGGGGTGTACACTTACATAATTTGGCTATTTCACACATTGCACATTGCAATATTTAGATCTGACCTTGATTAATCTCACACATTCAACACCCTTTGCTTTTTTGAGAATGTTTAGGTGTGAGTATGGTACTTTGGATTTAGAAGGCTCTGTGGGTCAGATGAAGTGGCTCACCGTGCCGCATGTGCCCCCTTGGCCTGAGTTTGCCCACTATTAGAAGAAGGTGATAATGATGAACAATTTGATGAAGGGTCTTTTTTTCAAGGCATCCTTTTTTTCAAGCATTTTTTTTTTTTTACATATTTCACAGTACTAAAGTCTCATATACTCCGCCTGTACTTAAGGAATATGTGGTTCGGCCATAGGCACGAAGCCGAAGGCTGAGTTATATCAAGTTATATCTCATAATCTCGCCATCTTTGCATAGTTCTCTGGCCATTCTCTGTCTGACTGTGCTAGAGGAAACAGTGCTTTCACTGTGCTTATTTTCCCTCCATTTCTCTTGTCTCATACTCACGTGTGTACATAAACCATATGCAAAGTTACAAAACCCTGCAGTAGACAGTAAGAGGAAGTGACAATATTGCACAGACATCAGCTTTTCACACAGCTGCAGACAAGACCTTTTTTTGGCGGCATACTTTTTTTTTTTAAAAGGAGTCTACGTCCTGACAAATGTCTGAAAAGAAGTTTTAGACAAAACTTGAAAAAAGATGGCCAGTTTAACGCTGACAACACCAAACCTTTTCTTTGATGTAGCAGAAAGGACAAGACAAGAGTTTTGTGAATGCAACCACATCAAGAAAGAGAAGGCCAATATGAGAAACGCTGTTTCATCATCGCTTCTATGTTGTTTTGCTTGGCTGCTGTAAGACCAAGATTTTATATTATCCTGAATCAAAAATTGCACTGTGCTATAGTACTCTGCTCATAGAATAACCTTGTGATGGAGTGGCCATCCATCACTAGGGTAGTGGGTGTGTTCTGACTGTCAAGCCAACGAGCCTGGATCTTTAGTGTAGCGGTCAGAGCCCCAGTTTAGTACCCGGAAAGCTGGTAATCGAGTCTTGGCAGGGCAACTCTACTCCCCTTCAATACAAATGGTGTCAGAAGTGGGATGGTTACCGTGAAGCCACCGGAAGCATACCCATTGTGTGTGAGCCATAATTCCATGTGAGGGACCCCCAGGATTGGTGACAACGGTGCAAAAGACCCCATTGATAGGTGAAGTGTAAATGAGGGGGCACACTGGATGGGAGAAGCATGATGGGCAGTTGCATTAGGGACACCATTAGTGTGTGAAGCGCATGGGTGCGCTTCCCGAAGGAGAAGGCAATGTGATGGAGTGACCATCAAGCCACTGGATACTGGAGGATATTCCATGAACATTACTCTACTCTTTACACATACAGCATCTACACTACCTGTATGACCACTGTACAGCTGCTGTTGTTGTTGTGTGTGTGTGTGTGTGTGTGTGTGTGTGTGTGTGTGTGTGTGTGTGTGTGTGTGTGTGTGTGTGTGTGTGTGTGTGTGTGTGTGTGTGTGTGTGTGTGTGTGTGGTTACTGTCAATGTCTTATTTATATGTTTAGTTTAACTGCACATTGAAGACTGGTAAAACGCAATTTCAAGCTTCTGTGCTAACCCTTGATTTTTGACAATAAAGTCCACTTGACTTGATATGACTTGACCTGACTTGATGTGACTTGACCTGACTTGATATGACTTGACCTGACTTGATGTGACTTGACCTGACTTGATATGTGGCACTGGGTTGTAGCTTCTGAGTCCAGGTTGTCCATCACTGCTTATGACAGGTATCTCCTACCAGCATAGGGCCCCTAGGTAAACCCTCCGTGTCACATGGGTATGGATATGTGTTTCACATGTCCTATCCATTGGATAATGTGACATGAAACTGGGCAGATTCTGGATTAGACGGATGAAAACAACAGGGAAAAACGCACACAAAGATGGACAGAAGTGGTACGGAGGTGACCAATAGAACACATGGGCAGCATTGCGGACATAATATGTAAATGTGTCCTTACAGGCACCACACACACCACGATGCACAGTAGCAGAACACAGGGAACATGAAGAAGGCCAATGCAAATGTGGAGGTTGTGTGAATAGCTGTAGTTGTTAAGGGAAAACGAGAAGTGTGGGTGTTGAAGTTGGTCACAGAAAAGAAGTGTGTAGTGTTTCATAACTTGCGAGAGTACACCACACAAACACACACACACATACACACACACACACACACACACACACACACACACACACACACACACACACACACACACACACACACACACACACACACACACACACACACACACACATCCTTGTGGCTATGTCAAAGTAAAAAAAAACATGATGTTGCATAGTGGAACGTGCATGTTTTGGAGACTAAATATGTCCGCATTTAATGCGCCAAGTGAGTTGTGCGTGTATGTAAGAGAGAGAGTGAAGACATGTTGATGCAGAGACAGGAGATGATGACAGATATATACTGTACTTTGAAGCCCTCCAAAGAGAGTTTTATCTTGGACACCAGAGGCAGAAGCAGCAGGTACAGCCGTGGGTCCCACTATATTCATGCATTTATGCAAACAGTCCCTTCTCTCTGCTACACTCCTGCAGTAACCCCACGCCCCACCTGGCGGTCCCGACCCTGAGCACAAAAAGGCGATCTGTTTTGTTATTTTTCTGCCATGGGTGTTGATATCTTTTTTATTTCTATTTTTTTTAAACATTCCAAAAAATCACATCAGAGATTCTGAGAGTATAGCCTACATCCAATCTCTCTGCTGGCATGGTAGACCAAAATTCCATTGCACTCCATTCCAATTCCAACGATTTGAACTACTATTTGTGATATTTGAGACAAAAAAAGTACTCAGTCTCGTATTACATAGCATTTATTGTTACAGTGCATTTGTCAGACGCTTTTTAATCAAAGCTTTATATGTTACGCCCATCCACGCTCCCCTCCTCTCAGTGCATGGGCAGGCCTGAGGCTTTTTACCAAAGAACGTAGAATGGATAGGAACAATCACTCGCTGGTTAATGCATTGGCCACGGTGTAGTACGGGGCGTAGCTTAAGGACACAGTGTGCATGGTCGGTGGCTACGACGCCATGATGGATAAAGACTGTGACACCGGAAAAGAGGATGTCCAGTGGTCAATGTTAAGTCAATGGCAAAATTAACTGCAGCTGTCGGTCAGCATTAATTGTGGGGGATAATGAAGGACAGCTGACTACAATTCACTGCCCTATGACCTGTTCCACACTCCAACCCTGGCGGTAGTGGCATTGCATTTTACTTTGATGCCTCCAGTACTGACCGTAGAAGAAATGTGACTCCCCTCGCAGCAAACTTGTACTACGCTGTTATGACGTCAGTATACCGTCCTATCTCTAGTCTCCTTGGTTATCCGTATTCTTGCCTATACCAACCGTATCTCACTCATTTCGTGAAGTATTCACGAAAAAAATATATTAATTTTCGTGGTGCATTCACGTTATTGCCCGCCTTTCGTAAAGTCTTCACGAAAATAATAGATTAATTTTCACGCTGCCTATTCACTTGAATTGCCCGACTGTTGCCTAGCGACCCACTAGTTTGATGCCCTTTCGGTAGCCTACCGTCACATGGTAATCAAACATTTCAAACAAGCAATTTAGGGTTAGGTTTAGGGTCAAGGTTAGGGTTAAGGTTAGGGTTAGGGTTAGGTTTAGGGTTAAGTAGGGTTAAGGTTAGGGTTAGGTTTAGGTTTAGGTTTAGGTTTAGGGGACATAAGGCGTAAGTACCGAAAGGGTGTCGAATTAGTGAGTCCCGAGTGTATCAGCAGTGTTCTGTCAGCACCCCCTCCCCGCCCCTGCAGACGTTTGGATAACCATAGCAGCAGTGGGGCAATTCAAGTGAATAGGCAGCGTGAAAATTAATCTATTATTTTCGTGAAGACTTTACGAAAGGCGGGCAATAACGTGAATGCACCACGAAAATTAATATATTATTTTCGTGAAGACTTTACGAAAGGCGTGAGATAGGGCTCCTATACCATGCCTCCAGTACAGACTGTAGAACAGGGGTGGGGAACCTTTTTCATCCGAGGGCCGTAAAATTCCTCCAAGGGCCGTACTATGAGTGCAAACCAGGATTTCCCCCACTTTAGGCCTAATATTGAAGGCAGCCACCTTTAAAACAGACCCCACCTTCTCTAGGTCCCCTGAATATAACTTAATTGTATTGCAAATTCATTGTCTAAGATTCCTTCACAAAATATGTCATATTTCATCTGAAGCTGCATAACATTAACATTATATCGGGGCCCGGATAAAACGGCATAGGTTCAACACGCCTGCTGTAGAAGAAAGTGACTCCCCTCTCGCCATACGGTCCTACGCTCTGCAGTAGTTGATACAGAAACCACGGAAACTGCTACAATAGTTCTATCTATTCAACTAGAAAACAGGTTCTAACCATACACTGCACTGCTCCAATGGGACTTCCCATGTTAAACACCTAGCCACACATTTTCGGCTAAAAACGCCGTTGAGGTCCCATGAAATCGGGGGAAGTGACGTCACTTTCAAGCTCTATTGGAACTGAACCAGACCTCACTAAGCTCTTTCTTTCTCCTCTCTCTCTTTCTCCCTGGCCAGCTCCCTCCTTTCTCTCCTCTCTCCACCTCACTCTTTTACCTCTTACTACTACTTTGTGTCCATCCATTCAATCACAACCTCCACTTCACCCCCTAGAGACCTTATTCTTTGTATTGTAAGAGTACACTAAACAATACATAATTTTACAATAAAAATGATAAATATATAATATATATAAATATATATAGCCTATATAAATATAGTGTTGAATTTAATTTCCGTTGTTGTCTCCATTTGCGCTGCACCCTCAAATCAGCTTGGTCGTAACACATCCAAGAGTGGCATGAAGATGTTACCATGCCACCCGTCTGGGCGGGGCGAGGTGATAATGATAAGGCCCTGCACCACGTCTGGCCTCTCCAGGGCACAGTGCCAGGCCAGCATTCCTCCCCAGTTATATAGCCTACTCTATATCACAAACAGACCACAGCTGGGACCTGAAGAGACATGTTATGGAAATGATGTGATAGCACTCACTGCTATACAGAACATGGCTTGGGGGCATCATGACTCATTGGGATGAAGCGCAGCCACAACACTGGAGACCCAGGTTACATTCTGACCTGAGGTCAGGCATTTCCCAATCATGTTTCGCTCTCACACTAGTTGGCTGCTACCATCTTCGACTGTCCTATCTCAAAAAAAGTTAAATAAATAATAATAATAATAATAATAATAAATATATATATATATATATATATATATATATACTGTATATATATATATATATATATATATATATATATATATATATATTTTTTTTTTTTTTTTAATTATATATATATATATATATATATACTGTATATATTTTAAAAGAAATTAGTATACATCACACCTTTGTGGATATGCCATGTCACTGCCATGTGTGTGCATGCCGATACATTTGGGCATCCTTGCATGAAACAAATGGCAAAGGCTTCTGTCATCACACTACAGTATACCTCTGGTTTATCTTGCATTCTACTCAACAGTAATGACCCCTGACCCAGTGCTGATGTTCTCAGTTAACAGAATGACTTTGTTTCTTGTGGTGAAAAGGTGGTGAAAAAAGCAGTGATGCTGAACCAAAGCAATACATTTGCATATAGTGCCACCTGTATTATATATTGCAGATTGTATCTGTCCATCAACAAGTAAAAATACCGTATGTTCAGGGGTGAAAGTAGTTCCCGTTTCTTACCGGTGCCACTCCCCCCACACCTGCAAACAAACAAAAATAAACATGTGCACTACAGAGCTATATCACTGCATTACTATTTCAGTTGTCTGTTCATAGGAGGGCATCAAATGGCATAGTGTGGTAGTGTGGTGGTTGTACAGTATGGGATTTCTAGTTAAATAGCAGACCTTACTTTTCAAATGTGGGTTTTTGAGCAGCTTTAAACCTATTCTTTTACTTTTACTTTTACTGCGTACACCCATTGTAAATTTTAAACCTGTGCGCACCCGTCTGCTTTCACCCCAAAGTACGTTATACACAGTCGCAGTGAGTGACTAAAACATTAGAAGCAAAGTTGGACCACATGCTAAAATAACACCAACACAAAGGGGCTGTTTCCACGTAGCAGAATATTTTTAGCAGGGTATTTTTTTCTCCTGTTTAGGTGTAAACGCAACATGTGGATAAAAATAAATCCTCCATTGTAACAAATGCGTTTCAGCCCCTTAAATAGGATATTTTTTCTCCTGCTTTTTATACCAGGATTTTAAATATCTGCTACGTGGAAATGGAAGGCCAAAAACAATGCAAAACCAATGCAACCAGGAGAAAAAAATATCCACATATAAAAATATCCAGCTACGTGGAAACAGCACCAAAGTATATGGATGATGTTTCTCATCATCAAAAGAGGGAGCAACCAACTCAGATCTACTGCCACAGAGTGACACTGTCCGGAGGCGTCAGTACAACACACACACACACACACACACACACACACACACACACACACACACACACACACACACACACACACACACACACACACACACACACACACACACACACACACACACACACACACACACACACACACACACACACACACACACACACACACACACACACTATTTGCATTTTATGGAAGTAGGCCTACATTTCCTTCTTTCTGTCCTGAGGAACAGATACAGTGGGGGCATTTAAATATATCAACACCTGATGAGTTGTGGGTACCAGTTCTGTGTTCTGTTGTCTAAATTGGTATCACGTGTTAAACTGTCTGTGGCCAGATAGTACATATACAGACTTTCCTGGTCTTCTGAGAAACTGAGAAACTGTTGTTCAAAATGAAATGGAAGATAACTCGAATAATAACATCTAGGCCTATCATTTTATCATTTACAAATATCAAAGGTACAGAACAAGCAGAGAGAGAGAGAGAGAGAGAGGGAGAGAGAGAGAGAGAGAGAGAGAGAGAGAGAGAGAGAGAGAGAGAGGGAGAGAAAAAAAGAGTATGTGTGTATGTGTATGTAGAGTTGTGTCTGTGTATCAAATGACTTAAGGCGCTCATTAATGTCCAGGAGAACAAATGTAGAGAGCAGAGAGTGGGTCCAAGGCACCACCGAGCTAAGATAAAAGTCCTTTATTTTTTTAATTCTAAGTAGCCCTGAGGAAGGCCTGAGAACGAAATGCCTCTGCTTGATGTCCCATTTAGAAAAATAAAGGACTTTTAACTTCACTTTGGAGAGCCTCGGACCCACAGCCCTTTACAGACCAAACATTCATAGAAAACAACTGCACTGTACAAGCATATAACGGCTCTGTGGCTTTGCTCAAAGTGACTTACAAAGAACTTTACTTCCACACAATAACAGGTTGAATTTAAGATAAAAAAAAATACAGTATATTTTTCCAATTTTGTAGCTGCTACTGAAATGAATACTGAATTTCAAAACATCAACATTGATACTTCAGTACTTTTATTTCCACCCGAAGTCTGCAGATCAACTTAACATAGAAAAGTAGAAGTTGTTTTCTATTTGGCTTCTCTACAAATAGAAATAACAAAAATAATGCTTTTAAAAAAAACATGTTAAACACACAGTTTCACACAGGACTTTATCGTGTGGCTACAAACACATTCGTTTGGTGTTGGAAAGAGGCACAATATTTCCTGTTTGGCGGCGTCATATTCCATGGAAAATTTTAATTGAAATGTGTTTGAATAGCCAGCATGTATTCATGCAATAACCTTTGTCAGGCACGCATGACCTTAAGAGCTTCTGTGCCAAGTCTTGTTATATTTTCAGTGCCACCTAGTGGCAGTTTATTTGGGTATGTCCTGGATGGGGTAAATGAGTAAAAAAAGTCAACTTACCACATTTCTTCGCCTCCCAGTCACTCGATTAAGCCACATGAAGCGGCAGGCAGCTCAGCCACAAGACTATCAGAAATAGGCCATAATAATGGAACACATCACTCCAGCATTAACAGACTGGTCGCCTGTGTCTTACAGAATTGATAGACTATTAGACTTTTTTAAATTATTAAATATTTTTTATTATAGACTGTAATTAATATTCAAAGGAAACTATAAATGGTAATTTTATACTCCTGCCGGAGTCCTTATAACCGCTGAAGAGAGCCTCTTGGCAGTTCCAAAGCCACCACCATAAAGGAACAAGGCAGCAACGTTCTCTAGTGTTTTCCAATGGGGGCAGTGTTGCCAGATGTACGGTAATTATCGTATTTGTACCATAATTTTGTCCATTTTGTCCTCTGTACGATCAAAAAAACATGATGTACGATAGTTGCAGGGTTGTCATTCAGTTCATAAGATGGCTTGAAACAACAGTTTGGGTCTTGTACGATAATTTCCTCCAAAAAAGCCCCCAAAAACGATAATTCTGAGGTTTATGGTACGATAATTCAGCATGTTCCATCTGGCAACACTGAGTGGGGGCTCTACAGGGGAACCCTGGGGCATTGAGAGGCCCAGTTGAGGGGGGCTGGAGCTTGCCATTGGGAAGCTTTAGTCTATTTTATTTTTTTAACACTAGGGGGGTGATGGCAGGCTCAGGATGAGGTCAAGGGGGAGTTGGGGGGCTTATGATGAGGTACAGGGGGTGTTTATTCAAAAAAAGGTTGAGAACCACAGATCTATACATTATCAAACAGGTAGACCACCCTGCCTCCATGCATTAGAGAAACCAAATCTTATAACTGATGAACTACTTGCTGTTTCATCCTGCCTATACCAGCTCTTGAAAGCCAGTGAAAGCCCACCTGGGAAACTCCAACTCCCGTTGTCATTGTGACACAGCACTCCACAGCACAGAAGTGTTCAATGCACACATGCACACTGCACACCAAAATTGCAATCATGTTCCGTGCAAGGGGGCAGCCCCCAATGGCGCCCCAAGGGAGCAGTGCTGCGGGACAGTACCATGGGTACAGGTCAGTCATGTCAATGTTTCAGTGCTCTAAACCTCGGAAGTGTAGGCCTTATTCAAACTGACTCAACTTTGTCAAATAATTGGCCTAATCATAATGACAATGCATTTAGTCTACTTTTGTCAACAACCTTAACTGCCAATCTGGCTCAAGCAAGTGTCAATGCAGTGATTTGGGGTGTGCTGAAAACTTACAGATTGGCTGACAGATGCACCTTATGTAAGCTTATGTTTGATGTTCCTCTATTGCCAGCGAGTGGTTGATACTGTTTCCCATTAACCTGTTGGCATGCATAGCAGCTGAAGAAGATGGAAAGGCCCATAATAGCTTGAATAAACACTAAAGGCTACATTATGTATTCTAAAGCACTTGCAATATTTTGCCACGTGGTGTCGCAATAAGGACATGTTTGGTTGATTTGAGTACAGATACATTTTCATGAAAATGAGAAGATATAGATGCTTCATAGGTTAAACAGAGACGGTATATAGGTAATTGTCTTTTAGACATTTTATGTCTTGTACAAACAGTAGAGCCTGTTCTAAAACAAAAGGCACGCTCAGCTCTGGTTTGGTTTCCCCCTTCGTCGCTTTTATAAAAGGCTAATTCAATGTTTTTTTCATTCCACACTTTATCTGCTTCATTTTTTTCAGGGAGGCAATACCTTTCCAATATTCTTAAGATGTTTGCTTCACTCTCAATGGATGTGTGCCATTGTTTGTTTCCGATTGACATTTCAGCGTTGTTCTTACGTTTTTTGCGTGTCGTCTACGCATGACGTCACCAGCGTCGAAAGGTGTTTGTTCTGGATTCTGGGAAAGAAAGAGCCCGCGCGCCTTGACAAGCGAATAAAAAAGGTAAGCAACTGTTATTCTGCAAAATTAAGTTCACAGTTGCCATGGAAAATAATAATATTGTACATATGGTGTCGTTAATTGTCTTGTGTTTGGTGCATCAGACACAACTGAAGTCGCCGTCTCGTGTGCGTTGTGAGAACAGGGAGCGAGGAGTCTTGAACGGCCTGTCGCTGTTGCACCGACAGTAGAGCTCTAGCTAGCGGTTAGCAATGTGATGATTTTGCTTGCATTGGAATGTTATCTGTTGTCACTGCAGCTATGTCATGCTGCTCAGATTGTTTAAATCCATGCCTGAAATCCAGTGCATGATCATTTGAAGACACTGTCATTGTGTTTATTGCAACAGATAGCAACGAAATAACATGTTGTTTATTAGCTGACATAGGCCATCTTCTTGGTTGCTAGCTTGGTATGTTGGCTAGTTTTGTTGGTTAGCTGCCTTTTCCTTTTGCGCGCAGATGGAAATTTGGGAGGATGGGTGGAATGCACGTAATTTCACGGGTTACTTCCAAGAATTCAAGAATAATTCTACCTGTAGTTTTGCAGGGCACCAGCGCCATGTTGCAAAACCTAGAATAATAGCGTGTGTGAGCACTGTGTTCTTCTCAGTTATCACAACATACCTCTTTCCATGAGTTTCTCGTTGCATTTTATGGGGGTTATTTGCCTCTTGTCTGTCCACCACCAATATTTAACTGAAATAGATACCATGGACGTTTCAAGGGATCGTTTAGCATGTTTGGGCATCCTAATTTCAAAATGACGTAGGTAGCAAGCTACTAAATTGTGTTTTAGCCGTAACGCCAGCTTCTTAGCTCCAGTAGCAGGGTAGCATAGCTGTATCCAAATGGAAGTGATGTAGGTGTGTGAATGCAATTTCAGAGTAATGACTGCCCTGTGTTTTCACCACGAAGCAATAGTATGTCTTTCCGTCAATTTGCAGTGTAGTTTAACACCCATATAAACGGTGTGTAGAGTGCTACGCCTGTGCTGTTTCATTTTCATAATAAGGACTCGGAACAACCCGCAGTCGCCATTTTGTGCGCTCCCCGGAGGACTAGCGAGAGTGGGAGAAACGTTTGCGATAGAGAGGAAACCACTGCGAGCACACACGACTGTTCCATTATTTATCTCAGTAACATGTTACAACAGACCTAGCGATCAGACGTGTAGTTCTACTCCCAAGTCTGTATGTGGAATACACGCTTGCCTTTGACAGTCACTTCAGCTATCTGCTAACCAGCTAATATGAGGTGTTGGAATGCTGCTGTCGGTCTGGGAATGGGTCGTGTGGTAAGCGTGTGTCGTCTCATGCAGGCTTTCCGGTGCTGTGAAGACAAATAATGGACTTCACATATTCATGTTCATAGTGTTAGTCATAGTAGTTTTCATTGCACGTTGTGCAAGAGTAGTGGAGAAATGTCAGTGCATTATGTGAACGTGAAAAGACCTTTGAACAGTGGTCACATGGAGGTTGTCGCATTCACAATCTTGAATCTGTCCCCTGTCATTCAGAGAGAATTTGTTGCATCATGTTAGTTGTTTTGACCGACACCCTTTTAATAAGCAAAACTTGGAGATGCATTTCTATTTTTTAAATATAAATATACTCTATTACAACTAGTTGAGATCTGAACTTCATATCTATGCCAAATTGAAGTCATCTTACTGGAGACCAGACATTGTTTCCCTATGTATATTCTGACTGGCGCAAAGTCTTTTGTGTATCTCGGCTTGACTTGGGTCAGGGACTAAACCTGATACTTGTTCCAGAATCATGTCAGTTTGTGCCAAAGCAAATGTGTGGCACAGGAACTGTATCTTGTTGGTCAACAGGAGGAGAGAAACCGGTGCCATTAGCCCCTGTACTGGACTCCTGCTAATGACTGACTGTTTTGGTGTGACCTGGTTTTCCATACAAATTGTTACAGTTCAGTTAATGTTTGCATCGGAAATGTGTTGCATTTGAATTACTATCGCAACTGGGAAGTATGTACACAAAACAGTTAGCAATAGTTATACCCTGAATTGTGTGTGATTTTAATAATGTGTGTTTATTAATCATGTTGAACTTGAAACCGCCAGTGAACATCCACTTAAATCCGGTCATCACTAGTGAGCTACAACCTCCAGAAGTCAAACAGATTTCTAGGAATGAGCTGTCTTGAAAACCCTCTAATAACAAAGTCATCTGTTGTCTGGCACCTCGTTTATCTTACGTTGTCCAAGAGAGGGGGAGAGAGAGAACAGGCAGCAGGAATGGAGGGGTGAGACGAGAGAGAGGAGTACAGAACTGCACTGCCTTTGATGATCCAGCTGCCGGACCACCCCCTTAGACAACAAATGGAAGCTGGAGTGATGGGGAGCCAAACCTGGCCATTCACAGCTGCAACAGAAATCCCTCCTGGTAGTAGACTCAGTCATGCCTATATCCGGACACTGACATGTGCATGTGCTAGATAGGAAAGGAGGATTGAAAGAAAGGGTATATTCCGAGATAGTATAGATAGAAGCTGCCTGATACAGTTGCTTTGGGTGAATATAGCGGGATTCAACACTTGACACGCTGTGTGTGTTTGTGTGTCTGTGTGTATTACTGGGTTTGAACAGTGAGTTTTCAGATCAGTCACTGATGAGGATCACTGGCGTCTGTGTGTCGTTGTGAATTATAGGCATGGAGGGTCATGCAGAGTGCAAAAGGTTACAAGGCCATCGAGACCTTTGGCTCAGACATCACAGGCATGTGTTGCACTGAATAGGGCAGCCATTTATTCCCCTCACTAATGGCCCCATGTCCAAAGGATGATCAGTTGGGTTGCCTTGTATTCAGAATCGGAATCAGTTACGCTTGCACATACACGTCCAGAAGTGCAGCAAAAAGAGAGAGAGAAAGAGAAAAAGAGAGGGGGGGGGTGTTTATCTGATCAGGGCAAGGAGTGCTCAGGCTGTTTTCCGTCTTCCAAACACCTCAGGTTCTCTCCAGTCGCGTCTCCATAGCAACTCCCATCTTTGGCCTAATTGTTAACATAACCCCTGAGCGAGGCCAAGACGGAGCCAACAAACTCTAGGTCTCTCGCATTGGAGGGAAAACACACAGAAGGGCACGTTTTGTGCCAAAGAAATAGAGAAAACAGATCGACGAGTAATCTGTGGCTGTGAATTTGTCCAATGGAAGTATACTCTGCTGCTCGGTGTGATAGTGTGAGAAATTTAGAGTAGTTGTCAAAAGTAGTTGTTGATGGACAAGCAGGCTTGTGTAATATGGACAGCTTTGTTTAAAAAAAAAAAAGAATAAAAATAAAATAATGATGATAAACAGTTCAGCTCCTCCCTCCGTCCTTTCACGTTTCTGTCTCTCTCCTGAATGTTGATGGCCAAAGCCAACGTCTGAGTGGTGTTGTTTTCATGCCAGCTCTCCATCTTCTCAGGAACATTTGATAATATAATATCAATGTAAGTTGGCCTTGTCCCCATCTCATTCATCATTGTGTGACCCGTACATCTCTCTCCTCCTCTCCTCTCCTCCTCCTCCTCCTCTTTCCTTTTCCACAGGACACGGCGAGCCTCATACACCTGTGCCTACCTGCCTTCTTCCCTCAGCACCTGTGCCCTCCTTGCCCCCTCCAGGACAGTGCGAGAAGGAGGCCTCCCTCCCTGCTGAGCGGTGCCAGGGAAGATGACTGCTCTCAGTTAGGGCAGCCTGTCAAGAAGAGGAGCCACACAAGAAGTGAGTCAGCCCTGCCCTGCTGCCTGCTGCAGGCTCAAGCATATGACTGGCTGTGATGATATCCCATGATGTCATTCTACACACACACACACACACACACA
The DNA here is from genome assembly GCF_034702125.1 of Engraulis encrasicolus. Lineage (NCBI taxonomy): Eukaryota > Metazoa > Chordata > Actinopteri > Clupeiformes > Engraulidae > Engraulis > Engraulis encrasicolus. Next base: position 35,200,869 of record NC_085858.1, on the reverse strand, counting down.
CACACACACACACACACACACACACACACACACACACACACACACACACACACACACACACACACACACACACACACACACACACACACACACAGTACACTTGCTGTATTGAGATGCAGAGAGCAGAGTTAAACACTGATGTCTCTCGCAATGAGAAGCAAGGATCTCTGTCCTCTCGTTGTGCAGTTGCTCGGAAAGTGTTAACAAGTTGGTCAGTGTAAGGAAATCCCTCTGATGATGCAGTGGACTTCACAATATTTACGGGTCAATACATCCACTGTTTTTTTTCCGCACTATTAAAGATGCCCTAAAGTCAGGAACAGCATTTTGTCAAGGGACTTTGACCTGTTAAGACCCAACAGATCTTCAGACATTACAGGGAATTGTCAATTTTGTTAAAGTTAGATGCATAGATGCTGCAGCCAGCCTTAAAGGTGGCGTTGCACAGTTGCTGCCCCTGGTCTCAATAGTTGAAGGGAGGGTTGGATTTAGTTTTCCTTTGGACTGAGCACCCCTGTGGAGGTTTTGATCATGTGCCAGCAGCTTCAGCTGTTCCCATGGTGCCTGTCTGCTGATGTAACGTCCTGTACAGTTACTGGGACTACTGCTACTGCTGTCCTGCGCGCACTGACTGACTGGGTGGGGGTGGGGTGGTGGGAAGCCAGGTCATTTGAGGTCTGCTGTAAGGCTGTGGGTGTGCGTGTGTTTGTTTGCCTGCCAGCCTGTCTGCCTGCCTCCTCTCTCTCTCTCTCTGCCTCTCTCTCTGCCTCTCTCTCTCTCTCTCTCTGCCTCTCTCTCTCTCTCATATGCCGGTGTGTGCTTGGCCATTGTGTCCGGGTCACTGAGCGGCCGGGGTGACGAATGGGTGGCATTGGGTGACGATGGCTGCACGCTGGTTTTCTCCAGGTACAGCAACACCCCCCTTGGTGACGGAGGAAGTAGAGAGAGGGAGAGTCCGAAAGGATGACAGACAGGCTGACACAGAAAGACACACGGACGTAGAAAGACAGACAGACAGACAGGCAGACAGGCAGACAGGCAGACAGGCAGGCAGGCAGACAGGCAGACAGACAGACAGGCAGACAGGCAGGCAGGCAGACAGGCAGACAGACAGACAGACAGACAGACAGGCGATACATCCTGGTGACGGAGGAAGGAGAGAGAGGGAGAGACCGAAAGGATGACAGACAGGTTGACACAGAAAGACAGACCGACATAGAGAGAGACAGACAGGCAGGCAGACAGACAGACAGACACCGAAAGAGAGACAGGCAGGCAGACAGAGAGAATGGCAGGCAGACAGACAGAGAGATAGACGGGCAGGCAGACAGACAGAGAGAAAGGCAGGCAGGCAGACTGAGAGATAGACGGGCAGACAGAGAGAGAGGCAATACATCTGCTCCTCTGGGTACTGCGTGGAGGACTAGCCGTGTCACTTGAGGACAGCCCTCTCCTACCCACTCGGCGACAGATGGGAGGTGCTGCTAGTCGCCGCTCTCTGGGCTCTCTGGGCTCCTGTTATGGTCGGCTGGGGTTTTGGAACGATTATATTTCAAAGCGTTTGCATTGTTTGCTGTTTCTTTTTTTTTTTTTTCATGAAAACGTATGTGTTTTTTTTTACCTGAGTCTCTGTTGGTCCTCTCCATGGATACACCCGCTGCCTTCTACACTTCCATACCACCCTATCTTTCATTGGATGTCTCACTCTTCCTACTTCCTACTTCCTCTTATCCTCTCTCTCTCTCTCTCTCTCTCTCTCTCCCTCTCTCCCTCTCTCTCTCTCTCTCTCTCTCTCTCTCTCTCTCTCTCTCTCTCTCTCTCCCTCTCTCTCTCTCTCTCTCTCTCTTTTTCTCCCTCTCTCTCTTTCTCCCTCTCTCGCGCGCACAGATGCTCTCACTCTCTCAGACACACACTCACACACTCCCCAATATCTTAGTGGACGTCCCTGAGGTGGCTTCATGTCCCCTGTTGGTGGATGCTGCTGTGCGGAAGAACCCAGCCGGGATGATTAATGGCCTCTCAAGCCTGAGGGCGTTTCCTTGCTGAAATATCCCCCCTCGCACACGCACACACGCGCACACACACGCACACTCACGCACACACACACACACACACACACTCACACTAACTCAGGCACACACACACACACACACACGCACACACGCGCACACACACGCACACTCACGCACACACACAAACAGCACCTTCATCTCCCTCTCTGGTACCCACCTTCCTCTCTCCAATCATGCTGTCTGGACTAAAGCCTGCAACTCCCAACACACACACACACACACACACACACACACACACACACACAGAGCATTCTCCCTAAACAGCGAGTGGCAGTGCTGTAGCTCCATGCATTGTGGGGCTCACAGCTGCTGTATTGTCTTTTGGGAGAAATGCATATGGCACGTGCAGGGGGTTGAGGACCAGCCAGGCTCGTGCGTGCATGTGTGCGTGCGTGCGTGCGTGGCTCTGACTCTGAGTGTGTAGATTATCTGTATGCGGGTCAATGACGTTTTTGGGACAGCCCGGATGTCAGATGGTATAGCTAATGCCCATGAATGAATTACTAATTGCTAATTGATGTACTGCAATGACTATGCTTTCTGGAACCCCCCCCCCCCAAAAAAAAACAAACAAACAAACATTTTATCCATGCTGTCCATGACATCAGCTGTTATTGCACCACCCTGGCGTGTGCTACTACTAAAACATCATGGACCCATGCCCTTTTCTGTCTTTTTTTTTTTTTTTTTTTTACTGCATAATGGATAACACGTGTTTGCCTGAATGTGTATCTCTGTCTATGATTGTCGTGTTTGTGCCTCTATTACGTTTGTTGACGTTGAGTATCTCTGTCTTGTAAGATACGTGTGTGTGTGTGTGTGTGTGTGTGTGTGTGTGTGTGTCTGTGTCTGTGTCTGTGTCTGTGTGTGTGTGTGTGTTTTCCAGCCCCGAGTGTGTGTGTGTGTGTCTCTGACGGTAAAGGCTCCTGAAGGGGTGTGAGAAATGTGATCGTCTCGCATGTGCCAGCACAGCCAGCAACACAAAACTGTGGCTCAGACGACACACACGCACACCTCTGCTCCAGACTCTTCACTTGTTGTGTGTGTGTGTGTGTGTGTGTGTGTGTGTGTGTGTGTGTGTGTGTGTGTGTGTGTGTGTGTGTGTGTGTGTGTGTGTGTGTGTGTGTGTGTGTGTGTGTGTGTGTGTGTGTGTGTGTGTGTGTGTGTGTGTGTGTGTGAGAGAGGGTGTTTGCACATCCCCAAGGACGATCTGTCTCTTCTACTGTTGTAGTTTGCCGTTGTTGTCACATCAAGGGCTAACAGTTGGTGTGGTGCTGAATATATTGTCTCCAGCGGCAGAGAGACTCACTCACTAGGCTGTTGAATGGGAGTTTGGCGTCGTAGCCCTATGCGGCCTGTGGCTGGACATGAGGATTAGGGTTTAATCCCGGGACCCGGGATTCCCGGGAAATCTGATCAAAACAATTTCCCGTTTCCCGGGAAAGTCATGACGGGAAACCGGGAAAAAAAAATAAGTGCGTGTCTATTTGTTGTCCTAGCAACAGTAAGCAACAGAGCCATCTAGCAGCGGTAACACTTCAGGCTCACTTAAGCAGCAGCAGTGGCCCATTTCAGCACTAGAGGTGCGCGGTTGACGTATTTCATCCGCAACCGCTTCTCAGAATTTCTAATCCACCCGCTATCCACCCGCCCTAATGTTTTTTTCTCCAATTTCCAAAACCGAATCCGCCTGCCACCCGCCTATTAGTTTTTAGTAGCCTATTTAAGATGCCTGAGGCACATAGTCGATCGTCTTTTTCAAGCAGTGCAGGTCATTTACATCTTGCCAGCCCATGTTTTAAAAAATCTCTAACTTATATGCCTAGCGATTCCCAACGTCTCCACCCATCGCACAACGTGAAAGTTGAAACTTGTGGATGCTTTAATGCAGCCTAAATTTTAACAGTTTAAATACATCCAGTCCAAGCAGCACAATCGAGACTATTGGCTATCTAGCTTGCAAGTTTGGCTGGTATCCAACAAGGCGAGTCAAGTGACAAGGTCTTGCGAAGAGTGCAGAGAATTACGTCGCGCGTGTGTGTGAGCGAGAGAGGGTGAGAGAGGGAGCGATTCCAAACTTGTCTCCTTCCATCGCACAACGTGAAAGTTAACGTGTATGCTTTCATGCAGCCTAAATTGTACCAATTTTGCCTCCTCTCCAAGCAGCACAATCGAAACTATTGGCTATCTAGCTTGCAAGTTTGGCTGGTCTATCCAACAAGATGAGTCAAGTGACGTAGGCTATGTCTTGCGAAGAGTGCAAGCGTCTTGTGTGTGTGTGAGCAAGAGAACTAGAGAGAGCGCGCGAGAGAGAGGCGCTTCCCAAAATCACTCTGCAGAAAGGGCAAGGCGATGTCTCAAAATATTAGACAAAATGCAGCTTATTTTAGTTAAGTAGACATCAGGAAAGTATTTTGTTTAATAGCAAAGCCGAGCTGATTGGTTCATATTGCTCTGAAAGACACTGAAGTCTATGCCTATATTTTAATGGGTTTATGCGCGCGAGGTCACCTAACTGTAGTGACGCCCGGTGCTATTACGAGAGGAAAACGACAGCACTTGGGCAAACAGTAAAGTCAGTTTAGCCATGCTTACCTGCCTATGATGAACCAGTTTTCTTGCCATTTCTGACTGACCCAGATGAAATCGCATGCACGGAACTCCACTATTGAGATGACATCGCATAGGCTATATTTCCCACAGCTTTCACAGTAGCCGACAGTGAAACATTGTTCTCATGAAGCTGGCGGTAGACGTGTATCCACAGGTGAATGACAATGTGCCATGATTTTGCGCACAACCTCAAACACAATTCCTTAATGGAAAATAGCCAACCCACTGTTGCATTAAACCTACAGTGGCGCCAGTTAGTATTGGCACCCTTGAAGCTTAAGCACATTATGAGACATATCTCCAGACAACAAATAATAAGGTCAACCATGATTTTTCTATAGATAGCTTGTGGTTGATACTAAATGTAAAAATGATCAACAGCAAGGAATACTAAACTACGAGAGGGAAAAAATTGAAGAAGCTAAACCTCCTGGAACCACTGGTATTGGCACCCTTTACTGGATACCATTGTGGAAACCTAATTTGACTCAAATATGGTAGATAACAAATGGGAATCACCTTTGACAAATTGCTTTTGCCCATAGGACATGAATTAGGCAAGGATTTTTTTATATTTGTGTTTTAAATAGCCACCTGTTACATCTTGTGCGTCTTTGACAAATGTGAAGACAGATGGGCTGCCTGAGGACACCAGAAATACAATTATTTGCAAAAACAAGACCTCCAAATAATAAAAAGGTCATCTCAAAAGACCCTAGTATACCATTTCCAACACTGTTTGTGTTATTCAGATATTTGCCAAACAGGGAGCTGTAAAGAACATCCTTGGATGTGGGGTTAAGGGAAGAAATGATGATAGTAGTCTGTAGAAGTCAGTGCAAATAATGACAAACCACAGGGTCTAACATCTACAGACCTGAAGGTCAACTTCGAACTGTTTTGGGAAGTTTTTTCCAATAAGCATCACATGTTAAACACTACACAAAGTTTTGGTTTTTGGTTGGAGGCAAAGAGAGACCACATTGCTTCATGAAAGTCATAAAAGGGAACACCTGAAGTCTGTATAAGAGAATACAGGGAAAACACAGCCCTTTTATGAATGTTTTAAGGTCAGATGAAGCAATAGTACAGCTTTCCAGTGATGCACACAAACAGCATGTTTGCATATTCTGCCAGAAAGTCTTTAAGGAAAAGGACACCCTACCAAAAATCAAGCATGGTGTAAGATCTATAATATTATGTCACCCCATTGATGCATTAGGTATTGGAGGCTTTGACCATATCACAGGTATCATGACAGGCATCAAAGGTATCATCATTTACAGGAAAATGTGTAACCATGTGCAAGAACACTTGGTTTGAGGTGAAGATCATGTTCAGCAAGACAAAAACCTAAAGCACACATCCAAATGCACACATCAAAATGCCACTAGAGAAGTGCAAGAAGCTCGTAGACGAATACCAAAACCTTTGGAGGCTGCCTTTGCTGTCTAATGGTGTGAGACCAATCTGTTAAGGAGGGGTGCCAATATTCATGGACATGCCCTTTTTCATGTTTTTGCTTGAAATTCCAAAATTCATTTGGAAAAAAATACTTTGCTATTCTAAATATCTTTGGACCTTCAATTAAAAGATCCTGTTGCTAAAAGTTGTTTATATTTGCATTTATTTCTGGATATACTGCACATTTTGTAAATAAAATTAAGGGGTGCCAATACTAACTGGAGGCGCTGTATAGGTGAAAGTCGTGAGCTCCACCAACAATCCACCGTCATTGATAAGCGCTGCATGCTGCGCACAGGCTATCATCTTACACTTCATTATTATTGTGTTGGTGGATAGGAGAGCTTAATCTTAATTCCTTTCTTCCAATAATGATACAAACAGTAACAACTTGATACAAAATGCCAGTTTGGGAGGAACAGTTGAATTATAGCCTCTACATGACTAGATCAAAAAATGGGAGGAAAAAAAACCCCGGGATTTCCCGGGATTCCCGGGAAATCGGTCGTCCGATCCCGGGATTTGATTCATGCCATTTTCGGGAAAAATATTAAACCCTAATGAGGATGCTAGCAATGCAATAAAATACTTGGGAATAAATGAAATGCAGTGTGAAATGAATCAGTAGAAGGATCATTTTGGAGTTGCAGATTGTGTCAGTGGCAGTTTAAAAAAAAAAATGTTTATTTTTTTTATTTGTATAGGTTTTCAAATCTATGTGTCTGTGTGCGGTAGTTCTGGGGACAGAGAGAGAGTCAATTATATACTCATGGGATTGCCTATGCAAACACATGGCCTGGGTTTTCTAATTTGGTGCTTTTTTTTTTTTGTCCGAACCAACCACCTGAGCCTAAATTGTTCAGACGGATTAGGCTTGAAAGGCCCGCTGTTGTGACTGCACTGGGTGGAAAATCTCAGTCCAATTCACCGCACAGCATTTGAGGTCAAAGGTTCAGGAGGTCACATTTCTCCCCCCAACCCCCTCGCTCGTGGATGATGACTACTCGTGTGTGTGTGTGTGTGTGTGCACGTGTGTGTGTGTGTGTGTATTTTCATGAGCGCAACTCTGAGCTGAGGTGCGTGCTGATGTTTAGGTTGTGTGTGTGTGTGTGTGTGTGTGTGTGTGTGTGTGTGTGTGTGTGTGTGTGTGTGTGTGTGTGTGTGTGTGTGTGTGTGTGTGTGTGTGTGTGTGTGTGGGCGGAGGAGGTGTGGACATGAGTTTGAGAGGGACGGCGCTAGGGGTGGGCGATATGGGCAAAAAGTTATCTAGATAATTTTTAGAATTTTCACGATAAAGATAATTTGACGATAATTTCCAAAAACACTTGCAAAAACAAGTAGGGCCTATTTCGGGGGGGGGGGGGGGGGTAATCAATGTGTACCGTAATATGGGAATTTGGCATGGCAGGGAAGGGTGAGTAAAGCAGAACATTGTAGGCCTATGTAGCCTAAAACTGCATGTTACCAAGAGGTCTGCATAAATGATGGCATGTCTACATCACCAAAGCTACACATTTAGGCTGTCTATGATTTGTGCATGATTCCAGACTAATTTCAATTCTGCACTGGAGGTAGTAGTGCTGCATTTGTGTTTTAACTTGGGAGGGATAGAGAGTTGGGAAAAAATGCTGTGCTGAAGAGCTTTCACTTTTTGAATTTAATAATATGCATATGCTGGACTGTAAAGTAATACTTAATCACTTGTCATGAAAACATATCCATGTAAATAAAAAATAGTTTCATGATGTATTGCTAATGATTCTGTTAGAGGACAGCCATTTTTGACTGGAAACAGTGCATTTGTAGATAGGAAGCAGAACCTAACTATGGCAGCTTCAAATTGCATGTGTTGGATTTCACACATTGTAATTTAGCTCACTGCGCGAGTCTAACTTAACATTACTTGTCCACCTAGGCAGTTATGATATCTATACATGCAGGTGGGTGTTTGAGTAGTAACAGCCAATCTAGTTGTAGAGAACAACATTGCTTAGCTTAGTTCGCTAACTAGCATGCTAACGTGATTTCTCAGACCAGAGACAAAGCTATTTCTCTTCCTAACTATTTGGCTTTCCATAATCACAGACAGTTGCTGATTAACGCACATAGTTCCAAAACGCCCTCAGCATCATGCAATGGCTGGTTTAATGGTTGAATTCCTCATGTAAATCCACCATTTGGATAACAGCAACTCTCCTCCACTGCCCAGCAGCAGCAGCGCTGCACGAGTGACACGAGATCTCTCTCTCCGTCTGCCAAAACGCTGCAGCCCGCCCCCCTCAGCACTGTCTGCTCATTGGTTCACAGACTTATTCTCCAGTTCACAACAACATTACTATTGGCTCAAAGGCTTGGCTGTCGTCGCTGTCTGGAGGAGTCCTGTCACAGCGCTTTGTTGAGTTTAGCGACTTCATAAAAATATCTCGATATTGCAAAATTACTCATCGTCAAAACAACATTCACGATAATTTCGCAGACGATATATATCGCCCACCCTTAGACGGCGCTTGCTTGCTCATGCTTGGGCTGGCTGACTGGTAGATGGTGTGTAGTGTTGTCTGGCTGCTGCTCCTGGTAGATGGTGTGTAGTGTTGTCTGGCTGCTGCTCCTGGTAGATGGTGTGTTGTGTGTTGACTGGCTGGCTGGTAGGCTGCTCTTGGTGGATGGTGTGTAGTCTGGCTGTTGCTCTTGGTGGATGTTGTGTAGTCTGGCTGCTGCTCCTGGTAGATTGTGTGTTGTGTTGTCTGGCTGCTGCTCCTGGGGCCTATACTACAAAGCTGGTTCAGGATAAGTTAAGAGGTAAATCATCTAATACAAGAGCTTTTCTTAAGAAAATGAGGACTCCAGGCTCTTCTATTAGATGATTTACCTCTTAACTTATCCTGAACCAGCTTTGTAGTATAGGCCCCTGGTAGATGGTGTGTTGTTTTGTGTGGTTGCTGCTGCTACTGGTAGATGTTGCGTTGTCTGGCTGCTGCTCCTGGTAGATGTTGCGTTGTCTGGCTGCTGCTACTGGTAGATGTTGCGTTGTCTGGTTGCTGCTACTCCTGGTAGATGGTGTGTTGTCTGGCTGCTTCTCCTGGTAGATGGTGTGTTGTGTTGTCTGGCTGTTGCTCCTGTAGATGGTGTGGTGTGTAGTCTGACTGCTGCTTCTGACCTCATTGTGAGTGTTGGCGGCGCAGCATCATGTTGGCGCCACAGCAGCGCACCTACCTGCCTGCCCAGGGGCCCCCGGAGGGTGGTGTGTGTGTGTGTGTGTGTGTGTGTGTGTGTGTGTGTGTGTGTGTGTGTGTGTGTGTGTGTGTGTGTGTGTGTGTGTGTGTGTGTGTGTGTGTGTGTGTGTGTGTGTGTGTGTGTGTGTGTGTGTGTGAGTGAGGTGAGCTAGGTGCGACAGCAGGCTTGCGTATGTGTGCTCTGGGCAGGTTTCAAATTTCAGAGGGGGAAGGAAGGAGGGAGGGAGGGATGGATGGAAAGAAGGAGAGAAGGAGAGAGGACGAGGGTGCAGGGGCCTGATTTCCCCACATCTGTTCAGCGAGATTGGATCTGCCTGTTTGACCCCAAACCTAGGAGCGCTGTTTGCATTCCCTGGGGGCGGATGTCTCTGTCTTGCTCCAGTTTTTCCCCCCTGTCTCTCTGCCTCTCCTTGTCTCATCTCTCTCCCCGTCTCTCCTCTCTCTCCTTGTCTCTTCTCCTCTTTCCCTCTCCCGGTCTCTCCCTTTTTGGATCGTGTCTTCCGGTCTCTCCTCTGTCACTCCATTACTCTCCATTACGGTCTCTCTCTCTCTCTCTCTCTCTCTCTCTCTCTCTCTCTCTCTCTCTCTCTCTCTCTCTCTCTCTCTCTCCACTATCCACCTTCTCTCTCCACTATCCACCTTCTCTTTTTTGTCTCTGTTAATCTCACCGCATCACAGTCTCATTGCCATTCATTCTTAGTCCCCCACCCACCCATCCACCCACCATCATTGACAAACTAATGGCTGTGATACAAGCCAATGCTGATTATCACCATTCGAATGCAAATATGCCTGGTCATGTGTGTTTTTCTCCTTTCCTCAACCCAAAGGAAGAAAAAAACACACACACATGCGCTCGCACACACACACACGACACTCTCACTTGCTCCCTCCCATACGGGGGCGGGCGGCAGAACGGAGCGTTTTCCCGTAAGTGATCCCCGTCTCGGTGTGCGCGCTGCGCTGGGAAGGCATTACTCAGCTCTCAGCTATGTCATGATGCCTCATCAGGGGCAGGGCAGCAGCTCGCAACACACTACGCAAGCCAACCGCCCCCCGAGCCCCCTAACCTCCCTACACCACTACCACTACCACTCCAAGACATGACTCAGCAAGAAGAAGGGATATGGCACTGACTATTGAGAAAGTGGCTAAAACAGGTTGTAATGGCAGGGTTTCCCCTAGAACTTTATTGCTAAGGAGGCCACCTTGACAAGATATATTACGGTATGTATGTAATTTCTAAAGTTGCTTAGCCAAAAAAAATCGATACTTTTAACGCCCCACCACCTTGACTAACAAAAAATCCGAGGGAAACACTGAATGTTGAAAGAAAAAAACTGATTGTGAATGACAAAACAATATGGTATCCTCATAGACTGAGGTCTTGGCTTTTCAGAAATGCACAAGGCCAGCTCACAACATGCTGCACAAGCCAACCCCTTCCCTTAACCCCCACTACTACCACCCCCCCGCCGAGACATGACTCAGCAAGACGGGCTATATGGATGACACACATACACGCACAACACAACATTGGCCTCTGGGAGGGCTAACTCATACCTGCCAATTACTGAAACCTGTTAGCCTTGCTGGGAGTGTTAATGATTGGAGAAAGTTATTGGGGGGGGGGTCTGTGTGCGTGCGTGCGTGTGTGCGTGCGTGCGCTTCAGTCAGTGATTGATCAGAAGGGGTTTGTGGGGTCCCTGTTGTGTCTGGCTGGCACTGTGGTATTCCCGCGGATCCCAATTACTGCCCTACTGCTGTATTCCCAAGCTGTGACTCCGCTGCCACTGACTGACGTCTCTCTTCCTTCTGTTTTGACACCTACCTACCTACCCACAGCCATGTACTGCCTCTGTTTCATTCATTCACTCTTGTCCTTTCTTCCCCTCTCTGGCAGTCTTGCGTGGTACGCACACACACACACACACACGACACACACACACGCACACACACGACACACACACACACGACACACACACACACACACACACGACACACACACACGCACACACACAGTTGCCAGTTCTTCAGTCAGTCAGTGTTGTTGTGCTGCTGTAATTGCGGGTTGTTTGGGTGGTCCTCGGCCTGGCGGGGGCTGAATAGAGTCGTCATGATGTTTTTGTGTGCCACTCAATGACTGTGTGACAGCTGGCACTCCAGTGCAGTTGGGTTGGCACTCTGCAGCCTGGATCTGCCTGCTTGGAGAAATGAGAGGCTGTATCCCTTCTCTTCTCTCTTCTCTCTTCTCTCTCTCTCTCTCTCTCTCTCTCTCTCTCTCTCTCTCTCTCTCTCTCTCTCTCTCTCTCTCTCTCTCTTCTCTCTTCTCTCTCTCTCTCTCTCTCTCTCTCTCTCTCTCTCTCTCTCTCTCTCTCTCTCTTCCCCCCCCCAACCCCTTTCTGTGCAGCAGTGTGTAAATGTGTAGTCAGGAGTAACATACTTTACTCTTTTGAATGGAGTGGCCACGTGCTGATGCGTTGAGCAGAGGTCTGAACACATGGTTGGCTAATCCAAACAACAACAAAAGCTTGGACCTCATAGTCATAGTACATCAGCTTGTGGAGGGGCTTTACAAACTGCTACTTTCACTGACATCACCGCTATGGTTGTCATTGCTTCTCTGTAGCTTATAATTATATTATTACGAAAATATTTGTGCTGGGCATTTAATCTGGACTACATTGTTTTGTATCTTTGTTATTAATTAGAAGAGGATGTTAGGGAGGATATTATAAGTTTAAGCTTCAACTTACTGTTAAACGGTGATATTTAGTTGCTGATGCGTCCGGTGGTGGGTTAAATAAGCATACACAGTACTTAATGTTGAACAGGTGCTACTGAAATATCAGTTTTGCTTTCCAGCAATATATCACTTTTCTGACTTGCTTAGTGCGTGTGTGTGTGTGTGTGTGTGTGTGTGTTTTTATAGCAGTTTTTGTGTGATGGTGGGTAGTGTAGTGTGTGCCTGTCCGCCGCGCCACCCAGCCGGTGTCTGTGGTAGAGGAAGCTTTTGTGCCAGGCAGGCAACGTAGTCTAGACTACTCTAGACGCGTGTGAATGTTTGAATGCATGCGATGCGAGTGGAGCGTGGGCAGTGGAGCAGCAGATAAGGGCAGTCTTGATTGGGTAGTGGTGTATGATTGGGGGGGTAGATCATACTGAAGAAAAGGGGGGAAGGGCAGCGTGTAATAGAAGGAAGGAAGGAAGGGGGTAGGGAGCTTAAGGTGCATGTGTGTGTATGAAGGAGAGAGCCAGAGACTGAGAAGAAGGGGGAGGGAGGTAGTGCTAGAGAAACAGTGAGTGTGTGTATGTGTGAGTGAGTGTGAGCAAGCCAGAGAGAAAGGAAGGCAAAAAGGGGGAGGGACAAAACCTAGAGCTATTGATGGGGAAAGAAAAAGGGAGGGGATGAGCTGAGCAAGGGAGGTAGTGGGTGGGTGAGTGAGTGAGTGAGTGAGAGAGAGGGAGAGGTAGAGAGAGAGAGCACAAGAAACAGAGAGAAGGAGGGAGGGACGGAGCGAGCGAGTGAGTGAGAGAGAGGGAGTGCAAGGGGAGGGGTGTTTGGGCAGAGGCTGTTTTCAATGAGGAAGCAGCCGAGCCATTTTCACCGTTGAGTAACAGCACGCTGCTCGCCGCCAAGAGAGTGAGGGAAGGAGAGAGAGAGAGAGAAAGAAAGTGCTCCTCTTGTTCTTTTTTCTTCCAATTTTTAAATGAAAATACCACAACCTGGGCAATCATTTTGGCCCCCTTTCTTTCTACAGTGTCCTCCCGCTCTCTCTCTCTCCCTCCCTCCTCCTCCTCCTGCTCCTTCCCTGCTTCCCCCTGTGTGTCTCTCCTTCTCCTCCTCCTGTGTGTGTTGGTGGTGAGTGAAGGGGAGACCTGGGGTGGACACACAATGGAGAGAAGTGCCTGTGGCAACTGGGCCGTTGTGCTGCCGAGAGGGGGAGGGGGCGGAGAGAAGACCGGCACACAGAGGAGCTAACGCAGCCAGAAACAGACAGAGAAGAGAGACAGAGGGGGAGAGAGAGAGAGAGAAACGGAGAGAGACAGCGCCAGTGAGAGAGAGAGAGAGAGAGAGAGAGAGAGAGAGCTAGCCTGCCTGGCTGCCCAAGGCCTCCCCTCCTCCTCCCCTGCTGCCTGGGCTGAGCTCAGCTCAGCGCTCTCTTCTCTTTCACTCGTTGTCACTCGGTGCCTTTCTTTCTCGCTCGCGCCGACCGACCGGCTCCTGGGCTCCCTTCAGTCCATTTTTCTTTTTGGAGAAAGGGGGGAAAGTCCCTCTCTTTTCCACAGCACTATGGATTAAGATCCGCGAGGGTATGAGTGTGAGGGAGACTGTGAGTGTCTTGGCTCCATGGATTGCTTTGGGATATACGAGTCCATGCCGGAGATTCTGAGAAGGAACACTTCCAGTGTTTGGGGCTGAGAAGGAATACCAAACTACTTCTTTTTCTGGTCTTGTTTTTTTTTCACTCCTGTCTGGTCCGTCTCCCTTTTTGGCTTTCAGTTTTGTTTTCTCTCTGAGGCGCTCCATAAATGGATTACAAGATGCATTCGAAATCAAATGATCTGCTGGATTTTCAGACACTGGATGCTCTTTTGGAGAAAATAGCCCATTATTCCGTGGCAGTGAAAAGGTAACGTAACGTAACATCTCCCGAACTGTGTAAAATATAGAACCAGTGTTTTCTTAGGGTTTCTGTAAATATCCGAAGACTGTGAGTTTAGCTTTAGATAACACCTTGGGTCTGTATGGTTACCTGGCCATACGCTTAAAAACAATTTCTTTCTTTTTAACAGATGTTTTCAATTCAGAGTCTTATAATGTAGACAAGGCACAAGTCAATATTTATTATATTTTCCCTGTTGTTATTTTCACCCAAAAGACTCTGTAGAACCCAGTGAGGGCTGCATTGTTAGCAGAAAAGCTAAAAAGGCCGGAATAGCCAACCTCCTGGTGGGAGGGGAGTATATGTGTGTGTGTGTGTGTGAGTGTGTGTGGGAAGGGGGGAGGGGGGTTTTCAGAGGAAGAGGGGGTGGTGTATTTGTTGTGGCAGCAGGCAAGTTTTTGGAAACCTGTCCTCACTGGGCAAGGCTCACTTGACTGTTCTGTGTGTTCTAAGAATTCTTTCCCAGTAAATCAAGCTGGCTCTGGTCATGGCTGACTATTTGGACGGCAAAGCAGCACATAGTTATTGAATACGCCGTTCAGTGTGTGTGTGTGTGTGTGTGTGTGTGTGTGTGTGTGCGTGTTTGTGCGTGTGTGTTTCCTCTGTCTTTGAGCCCATTTTATTTGTTTACCTCAGCAGTGTGACTGAGGAATGACCTAGGTGTGTGTATGTGTGTCTGTGTGTGTGTCTGTGTCTAAAATGTATTATTGACAGATGTCGGGGGAAAAAAAACTGACTGACTGACTAGTGGCTTGTGCAGGCAACGTGGTGTCCTCAAACGGCCCACTGTCCCATTTCTGGTTCTGATCTTGAATTCCTGTCCTTGGCCTGGTATGGTTTCTCTTTCTCTATTGCCCAACATTTTGCCTTGGCAGCCTAGCCACGTAAGAGCACAACCCCCTTTTTTGCGTGACACGGCAAGAGTTTGGCTTGATTCTACATGTCTGGTGCTGGCTGGCTCCTCAGTTGCCTGAAAGGAGAGATGGGTTGATCTGGAGCCTTGTCCTTGAGGTCCATATGAAGGCTGACTGTGCTCTTGCACATGCTCCGACTGCTGTTAACCACCATCACCTTTGACATGTCATTGACTTGGCCTGAGGGTCCGTGTCTGTGTGCAATTCCACTCCTTATGGACCGACATTACTCCTCTTCCACACACATGAAGACGACGTTGACGGAGACACCAGGAACAATGCGGTTTACTTACCAAGTACTGAAAGATTATATGCAGCAGCAATGCTTTGTCTTTGTCATCTATATGACAGTCGTCTTTAGGTGACTGTGAGCATCAAATCTAAGATAAACGGATAAAAAAAAACCTCCCTAGAAGAAGTCTGTATCAGTCCTCAGCAAAAGGAAGTCATTGTTCCATCTAAGCAAAAGAACACTTCAATCTGTTCTCTTTTAAGGA
Source organism: Engraulis encrasicolus (assembly GCF_034702125.1). Taxonomy (NCBI): domain Eukaryota; kingdom Metazoa; phylum Chordata; class Actinopteri; order Clupeiformes; family Engraulidae; genus Engraulis; species Engraulis encrasicolus. Next base: position 35,185,409 of record NC_085858.1, on the reverse strand, counting down.
AGCCGGTACTCCTTATTCTTCAGACAACCTTTCTATCACTCCCTATGCCAGTGATTCTTAACCCCCTTACCTGCGCTCAAGACAAGCTGCGCACCCCCAACCAATACTTCCATACTCACTAAAAATGATGTAAGTGATTAATTACTTTGCATGAGGGCCTGATTATAGTGTTTGTTTGCAGAATTTTGGTCACAACCTCAACACAAGCAAAATTCCGTGCACCCCCAGGGAGTGCCCGCACTCCAGGTTAACAACCACTGCCCTATACAACAGTGCAGGAGTGAGGAGAGGAGAGGAGAGGAGAGGAGAGGAGAGGAGAGGAGAGGAGAGGAGAGGAGAGGAGAGGAGGCACAGAGTCTGGAGGTCGTTAGACATGCGTCTCCCCCAGGGAGCCTGAGACAGGCAGACAGGCAGACAGGCAGACAGGCAGACAGGCAGACAGGCAGACAGGCAGACAGGCAGTCGCAGCATGGCTTGCCCTATGGACTGTGAAAGATGAGCACACATGAGCACACAACGGGTGAAGGAAAGAGAGGGGAGAAGGGGACGCCGGCGTGATGGTCCTGTTCTGTGCAGTTGCAGACACATTCATTATTAATGAATCGGCTTTCAAGCAAATAACCAGGAGTGCCTCTCCTACTGCAACAGTCCACTCCACACAGTGTTAAGTGAGGGACTCGAGTGAGCGACCTAAGTCCTAAGTGTGCGCCCTAGGGACAGGTTTTGTGTGTACCTTTCCTGGGTAATGCCAATATTTTGTCTCGCTAATCTCAGAGCATGGTTGTTTTTCACGGCTTTTTTGTAGTGTTTGTGTGTGCTGCTTGGTCATTTTTGTTCTTCCTCTTCTTGACTTCCTTTCTGTGCCTCATACACACACACCCACACACAGTGCTGTGGGTTTGGTCTGTGCATAGCACCAGATTTCCTGGTGCGGCTGCCTTGTGTTACAACAAGAGACCATATCCTCCTCAGCCTAGCATTCCACACAACTACATAATGATCTATGTCCCGGTCAAAGGTCAAACTCTATTCCAGAGAGGCCGGCCAGGATGGCGGGTGGAGGCAGGAAGTCAATCAGCCTGCCCTGAAGTGTGTGTGTGCGTGTGTGCTTGTGTGTGTGTGTGTGTGTGTTTGGTTGTGGGTATCTGTCTTGTTGTGGGTATGTGTCTTGTGCGTTTGTAGTAGGGCTGTGAGTGGGAGGCGAGCTGAAAGGGGGCAGGGCAGGATCTTGTGTAGCTACTCAGGTCAGACTAGAGCAGCTTGGTCTCTCCCTTCTCTTGAGTCATAGACCGTGCGTGCGTGCGTGCGTGCGTGCGTGCGTGCGTGCGTGCGGTTCTATCTACACCCACACCTTCAGGCCTGCTGGCGGTTGCTCTGAGCAGCTCATTATTCATACCAAAGGAATGTGAAGTGCGAGACGTGTGTGGCAAAACCTCACTCTACCACAACACCAGACCAAGAGATGGAATCAGTAGAACTATCGGAAGGACTGAAGTTCTCTTAAAGGCGAGGCAAGACAAGTTTATTTATATAGCGCATTTCATACACAGGTGCAACTCAATGTGCTTCACAAAGTTAACAAATGTAAATGAAAGGAAAACAGGGAAATTAATTAGAGTCAAAAAAAGAGTTAAAGGGGTATGTCCCCTAGTATGTCCCCAAGTTCAAATGTGGTTTACCTCATTAACTGGTTATATGGCTTCTAAAATGGACCATGTCGTGTCAAAAGCATGATGTTGTCATTGGATGATGACAGCCTTGTTTTGCTACAAGTTTGACGCTTGATCAAAACAGCACAGCACTGATTTTATCAAAACCAAAATCATCACAGAGCTAAAACTCAAGCTAAGCCTATAAGTAAGCTTGCCTTCTTACAGCCATAGGACACTAAACTCTTGAAAGATATGTCTTTGTTTTATGACATTTGTCTTCAAAAATGGAAATTGAACCAAATTAGGCATTGATCTTATAATGTACATTTTGCACTCCTTTCATTGGCATTTTGGTTGACTAGTTAGAATGGAGAATTGTCAGTGTTTCTAGATATTTCTTTAGTGTGTAATATGCTATTTTCAGACGACATTAGGACATTAGTTTGTAATAGTATGCTATTTTCAGACGACCTTGGTGGGTAGCCACATCAGGTCAGAGCAGAAAGAGAACCATTTCAGAGACTTAATGACCAGTAGTGGTGGGCGGGTGTGTGCCCTGGTTTCATGCCATTACCTCTCTTTGAAGTTTCAACCAAGTGTGAAATCATCATTTAAAAAAAACAAAAAAACAATCACAACTAGGCCATGATGTCAGGGCAATTAACCCTCTGGAGAGAAATGGCCACAAGGTCTAGGTGTTGGACCCAGTTATTTAGCCTACATTGTGCAGAAGGACAAGACGGCCATGACAGTCTTGCTAGCTGCCGTCATTCTAAACCGGCATTAATACATTTTCTCTCTTTTGGCCATACTGGGGAATGGAATGCACTTTTAAAAAAAAAATCGTATCTAGAAAATGTCTACAGGTCATTGTGATGTCATATCTGTAGTTTTGAGTACTGTGGTTTATTTAAAAAAAAACTAATTTGGGAAACACATGACCTGGGCTTCTTCATGCAGCAATCTTTCATTGTCCGTTATGTGGATTGGCCCTTAAACCAACTTGTTGAGTCTTGATTTTTTTAAAGGGGCATTTTTGCCTTTATTTTGATGGGACAGTATGAGAGGCGAGTGTGAGGGAGACGGGAGAGGATCGGCAAATGACCCGGGCCGGAGTTGAACCCGGGCCGCCGGCGTATTAAACCCAGTGCCCTACAGTTAGGCCAGGGCAGGACATCACTTGTTGGCTCTTAATTCCCTTTTTTGTAAATGCATTTCTTATGGCGCACATTGAATCTCGTCACTGCAGTGCTTTTTTGTCGAAGGAGGAAGATGAGTCACACAGGCACACAGTTTGTCTGTTCACACGGCGGTAGGTAACGTCCAGAGAACTCTCCAGCTTTGTGAGAAAACCCGACTGAGGTGGAAAATATGTGTGAAGTATTGTGTGTGGGAGTTTCCCCTGTGTGCCATTCATTCACCTTATTCATAACTTAAGTCATCATAGTTTACTTTAAAGTGTGAAACAATGATACGGCAGTTGGCCCTTTCTTGGTTTCAGCCTCAATCATAAAAGAAATCTCCTTTTGAATCAGTCTGTCAAGTCAAGGTGGTGATCTGATGCTCTCAAAGGTTGCTGGATGTTGCCAGTTTGTGTTCAAACTGAACCTGCCGAACTTTGTGGCCTCCTTCAGATGTGCTATTGATGCATAAGAGCTGACACTGTCCTTTGGTTCAATAGAGCAGATTCACTCTTTTCTACTTTTTGGCAGCAGACAAAGGCCAGCAGGCAACGCTCGCTCCACTTGGCCTGTGAATCTATCTTTGATTTCCCCAGACTAAGTTTAAATCAATGGCTATGTTTTGTAAATAATACAGTCCTTGATTTCCATAATATTAAAAGAAAAATACTGGTCACTGAGCTGTGCTACAAATGAACAGACTACTTGGCCTAAGTATTCAAACAGGTTTAACATTGGTCTGTATCCATCCATTTATAACCAATTGCCATTGAAATGGCATTGGTTACAGTCCCTGTAGCTGTGTGGGGTTAGGTGCCTTGCTCAAGGGCGCTAAAGCCATGGAGGGAGGAAAGAATTGACGAGGGTGGGGATTGAACCCGCAACTTTGGGCTCTACAGTCCCAACTCCCTAAGCATTACACCACAGCTGGTTTCAGTCTACATATGCTTGCATGGTTACAGGAAATGTAGTGCCAAAAGCACCAAAAAATTGTTTGTGCTAAATTCATTGTTGGATCTATGGTGGTCAAGTGCTCCCTCCCAGGCTATCTACCAACCTGTGAGATGATGGGGCATGTTTTGGCGCATCGTCTAGAGCAACTGTACCTTATACAGTGCACAGCAATGAGTACACCCCTGTTGAAAAGTAACATTTTTCAACAATATTTCAATAAGAACAAACGTGATTTCCAAAGCGATCATAGAGTAACAGGGCTCCAGAGTGCGACCAATTTGGTCGCATATGCGCCCATTTTTTTCAATGGTGCGCCTAAAAAATATTTTTAGGCGCACCGGTGCGACCAGCCATCAGTAGAACAAAATCAATTACCAAACAACCGTTTTAATGGACATAAAATTAATAGTCATTCTACAGTAGTGGCCCATCATCACACAATAAAACGTGTCGATGCGGTCATTCCTTCAACTCCGAACTACCGATAGCTTTCTCCCCCTTCCTCGTTCACAGGCAACCCGACGTTTCAGAATAGAATGTTCGACTTCGCTCAACTATCCGAGTTCACATGTTCCAGCGAGTTTTGTGTTCTCAACCAGGCGAGTTTTGCAACGGACGAGAGAGTTACAATCACGGTAAAAACAGCAAAATGACTTGAGGATATTTTAAACACGAGAGAGTCAATCACGGATATTAAACATTGCCACACAAAAACGCAGACTGGTGCGGATAACTGCCCGTTTCAGACGCGTGCAGAGCTGGTCAAACAACAGGTGACGCGCTATCTTTCGGGACTTCTGTGAGAGTTTTTTGATAGCGACTAGGAGGCTACATAGGCTACTGCCTATGAGTCGGCAAGGCATCGTTAATGCACCTCACAGCACGAGAGAGAGAGAGAGAGAGAGAGAGAGAGAGAGAGAGAGAGAGAGAGAGAGAGAGAGAGAGAGAGAGAGAGAGAGAGAGAGAGAGAGAGAGAGAGAGAGAGAGAGAGAGAGAGAGAGAGAGAGAGAGAGAGAGAGAGAGAGAGAGAGAGAGAGAGAGAGAGAGAGAGAGAGAGAGAGAGAGAGAGAGAGAGAGAGAGAGAGCGCACTAGTGCTGTCGTGTCTGTTCGTAGCGCTTGCTAAGATACCACAATCATTATATGCAGAGGGAGAGCGCTCAAAAACAGGGAAATAGACAAAACCCAATTCACCTCAGATTCCACTGTAAACATAGGCTAAGCTATTTGTGTCTAATGATTTTAAAAATCATGACATTTTTTAGCAGGGTTTGTTAAAAAAAATCTATCCATCCATCCATCCATCCATCCATCCATCCATCTTCATATTGTAACTCTGTGCTTGTGCCGTGTTCGTAGCCTTATTGCAGAAAAGGCTGGTATGTTGATCTTACTAGTCAAACACATATACTGACTAAAAGGTTACTAATTTGGTCTTTTCTACCAGCCAAACTGCTTGTAGATGTGTTAGTTAGGTAGCCTACTGTCATGTCTTTTATAAGGAGCACATTTGGAAGACTAGCCTCTAGCACATGAAAGGCTCCAGGTCTTTTAAAATATAGCAATAATAATAATAATAATAATAATAATAATAATAACAATAATAATCATAATAATAATAATAATAATTATTATTATTATAATAATAATAATAATGCTATTGTTATAATATTGCTATTAAAATTGCTATTGTTATTATTTTTAATTATTATTTTTTTAAAGCTGAGATGCGTGTGTGTATGGGGTGGTGAAAACATTTGGGTGCACCTAAATGTTGTGCTGGTTTTAGGCGCACCAGTGCAACCAGTGCAAAAAGTTAGTCTGGAGCCCTGAGTAAGGTGTAATGCATCATCTTTTATTCTTATGACCGAAGAGTAAGATCAATAGTATAACTTATATGACATATTTGTCGACTTTTGTGAAATGATGCTGGTGCAAAAGTGAGTACACCCCTCAACAGGGGTGTACTCATTATTGCTGTGCACTGTACATGGGGAACCAGGTTTGAGTCCGGCCTTCGCCAGCAGAGGCGATTCTAGGGTCAGGTGGGGCCCCAAGCGAAAATACAAAAAAATTATAATTTGAACCAAAATCGCCACTACTGTGGTAAAATGTGGGCTGTTATTCACTATCTAGGGGCTTGGGGGCCCCAAGCAGCTGCCTGCCTTGCCTGGTGGCAAGATGCAGCTCTGGGCACCGGCCCTATCCCATCTCTCTCCCACCACTTTCCCGTCACGTCGAGCGGTGGTGGCTCAGGTGGGAGAGGAGCTGTTCGGCACCCAGAAAATTGCAGGTTCAAGCCCCACTCTGCCTGACCCCATCAATGTGTCCTTGAGCAAGATGCTTAGCCCCAAGTTGCTCCTAATGGCAGGGTGGTACCATGCGTAGCTGGCACTGGCACCAGTGTGTGAAAGGGTGAATGTGATGCATACAATGGAAAGCGCTTTGAGTGCTCGAAGGAGTGTGAAGGTGCTTTATAAATGCAGTCCACATTTACCATTTACTATTTCACATCTTCCCTGTCCCTGTCCTAACTATATATAAAAAAGGTGAGATGATCAGAGATGAGATGTGACGTGTAGACTGAATGTGTCATAAGTTGTGTAATTGAACATTTACTCGTACTGTAAATCAGTATAACGGGAATGACTGGAATACTTAGGAAATCTTGAAAGACTGGTGCAGTAGCCACCTGTGGTCGTTTTGTTTTTTTGTGTGTGTAATTATTGTCTGATTAAAGGCCGTTTCATACCGCACAGTCAGTCACACAGGTGACTCAGGAAAGGCAATGACTTGACTTGCTGCTTACTGATGAGTGTTCCTAGCTCGTCCATTGAGAAGGAGTATTGTGCACATCTCTGACTCAAATTTTAGACTGAGGAGTCCACACACTTGAAATCCTTTTTTTATTGTGTGTTTTATTCTATGGCAGAACTATGTTTCAACCATTGAGGTCTTCAGGTTCTTCACCAAAGAAAAGAGTAGAGTATAGAATCCGAAGAAGACCTCAGTCATCGAAACATAGTTCTGCCATGGAATAAAACGCACCAAAAAAGATTTCAAGTGTGTGGACTTACTGGACTACTCACTCTAAAATTTGCTCCTAGCTCATGCCAAGGAGCCTTTGGTCTCAGAACATGCTGTGAATGTTCATGGCCCCACTGTTACTGGTAGTTCCTGCTCAGTATAGTTTGCACATGCCAGACTTCTTGTCTATTCCACAGCTTGTCAATGCCTAGTATGCCATGCAACAAACCCTTTAAGTGAAATTTGATTTTAAAAGTGAACTAGCTGTATTCAGTGATGATTAATTGTTTTAAAACAGTTGTTAATGCCCTTAGATGGAAGCAGTCCAGCTGGGTAAGGATTCCATTATTGAGAGGGTAATAACCATTGCTTTTATGTCTACCACTAGTGTAGCGGAAGGATGAATCACAGTCAGTGAACCTGATGAAGAAACAGCGAAACGCGTTAATAAATAATAATAATAAATAAACTACCAGCAAAGAATACCACTAAGTGTGCTGTGATTCATCCTTCCTTTACTGCACATCACCAGCTCCTGGACAGTGGTTGTGCTCAGGGACGCTTCTTTGACGCTTCTTTAATATTTTGTGTTGGCAACGGCAGAATCCATCCTTTTATTTTTCATGTCACTGACCTTGCTAAGAAAATCCTTGGAAGAGAGAGAGTTTTCAAGGGCTACATTTAGCTTAGCACTTAACACTTCTGATAACTTCTGTTGCCTAATTGATTGGCCTGTCTAGTATTTCTTGTGAGTTTCGATACAGTGTCAACAGAAAACCTTTCTAATGACCTACCCATTACTGTATGAGAGCCAGCGTCTGAAAATGAATACTATTGATCAAACGTTCAGGTAGCCCAGACTCTTTGATTAAGTGCACATCAGAGGAATGCTTTCGTAGACTAATGACTGTTTTGTCCACTTTATTTGGATACTTTATATAATTTTTACTCCCAGAATCTCTTGGTGAACTCAATTTCTTTAGGCAGCAGTAGTCAATGTCAGCTGGCATATTGTAGCCAGTGCATTTTTACTCCAGGTTATGGACCTGAGAGAAAATGTTTGTCATCGATTGTTCTCACGCTTAATTTACTGACTGCATAGAAAAACCAAGAGGGAATGGCACCCTGTCTTGGTAGTATAGTAGTTAATGATGAAGTGGAATTGTCACTGGATACACAATATTGTCCTCAGATATAATTGCAGCAGTGACTAATGATATTGCCTGTCAATGGACAGCTGGTGCAAGTGTAATTTTTTGTGGGTCTCTCTACATCTGGTGTGTGCGCGTGCATGCGCATGCACCTGCGTGTGTGTGAGTGCGTGCATGTGCGTGCGTGTGTGTGCCTCGGTGTTTGTCTGTGTCTTTCAGTACAAAACCTCATGAAAGACCAACACACCGTCATTCTGATCAGTGACTGCACTGTACTGGTACACATTGTTTAGTGCACATTGTCTCCTGTTAGCCTCCTTACGCAGGATCTTTAGTCATGCTCAGTCAGTCCAGACCTCGTCTGTGGAGCAAAGTGCGTGCCTGCCTGCCTCTCTGCCTGCTCGCCTGCCAGCCAGCCTACTCCCACTGGCTGTTCCCACTGGCTGTCTGCTCTGGTGGCCCACTTCCTGTATGCAGCAGGCATATCTGGTCAGGGCAGCTCCCAGACTAAAGGTAATGACACACAATGGCAACTTTCTGAGCAATGTTGCTGAGTAACAACAAAATTGGCTCATAATTTTCGGGTGGAATTATATAAAAAAAAAGTTCTCTTGATGAAAGTATTATAGTGATACACAGTCCAAACAACGTCTTGTACTAGTGTCGTTTGCCAGCCACATTGCTCCAAAAGTTGCCCTGTGTGTTGTGGCCTACGTGCTGAGCCGGCTGACCGCTGCTGCCTGTGGCAGGCCGTCCGTCCGCTCAGTGGAGAGGACAGACCCAGATAGTCACGCTCAGCTACACGGTCCTTGGTACTATGCCACATGGCCTGGTTTGGACCTCTCCTCTCCTCTCCTCTCCTCTCCTCTCCTCTCCTCTCCTCTCCTCTCCTCTCCTCTCCTCTCCTCTCCTGTCCTCTCTGCTGTGTCATGTTGGCTCCTATAATTACACAGAAGTGTAAACACACTGCTGTATTTGAGGAACTTTGAGACACTTCAGTTTATCGTCGGTTACGTGCCCAGAAGTCACCCGTTATTTTAAGAAAATTGTGTCTGGGATTAGTTGTTGGGAAGACTCGACATGAAACCGAAATGCATGCTGATTAATTTTGTACGGTTGTTGACTTATAACTGAACTTGGAATAGTTGTTGTATAGAGGGTTGAAATGGGTTCACTAGTGTACAGCGTTTGCGCTTTTTCCAGCCCAGCCAGGTTAGAGGAGTTTCAAAGACGTCTGTTACGGCCCAGCCAGGCCTGGCTGGGAACTGGACTGCTATGCGGGCGACCCGGGTTCGATTCCCGACCCGGGTCATTTCCCGATCCTCCCCCGTCTCTCTGTTTCCTGTCCCACTGCACTGTTCACTGTCCCACTCATCACTGTCCTGTCTAAATAAAGTTGAAAAACTCCCAAAAAATATTTTGTAAAAAAGACTATTAACATTCCATTCATTCAGCTGCTGATGCCCGGCGATGCAGTCTGGGCACCCAGTCTCAACCCCCCACACAGGGGGAAGTACAGTATTATCTCTACTCCTAGTAAGTTGCCAATACCCCCTTCGAAGTCTTTCCATCCAGTCTCAGGCATGACTAAGCCCTCGTCAAAGAGGGAGAGCCGGAGCGCCAACTCATTGCTTCACCTCACTTTTGCTTTGTATTGGCCAAAAACATTCCTGTTGGACACAACACAACACAAACATTGCAGTCTCAGTGGCTTATCATTAACCTATTATTCTCTATGGTTGAGTTAGCCAGGCGAAAGGCAAAAAAACACCACTAGCAGAGAGAATACAAGATGTGTTGAAGAAAAATGTCCTAATTCATGTGGCATGTCAAACATCAATGTAATTAAATAACACAAAACGTTACTGTATAAGCAACACAAAAAATACCCAATGACTATTTACGCACACAGATTTCTCCCAGCTGATTTGCACAAATATAAGATAAGAAAAGGCTTGTCAATGTGTATTTTGCGCAACATGTCCACATTTTGACTTAATACGCTGATCAGATTCCATGTTTTTGCCTGTGACTGTTGCTTAATCGTGTGCTTCTCTGGGCAAGTTATAACCAAAAAATGGATTCTCTCTTTCCAAGTGCTGCTGTTTGACACAAATGCCAAACTAAGCTTAAATGGCATGTCTGAAAGTCTTATGTGTATTTCTAAGCCTGCACAGACTGCTATCAGCTAGAGCAGTGATTCCCAACCTTTTTCTTCAGGGACCCATGTTTTTACCTTTGTATGCTTTGGTGACCCAACTGTGCGAGCGCCTGCACAACAGGGAGTCACATGATGCCCTCTGTTTTCTGCGAAAACTCATTATTTTTTTGTCTTTGGTCAAATATAGATTAAATGTTTGCATTTAGCCTACATTTTGTTGCTTCTATGCATGTACCTGTATTATTAAAATGAATTCTTATTCAACATCGGCTATTTAAGGTATTTAAAGTTAAACCCCTTAAAATCAAGAAGGCTTCGCAACCCCCTGTGAATCTTTGGCGACCCATAGGTTGGGTCCCGACCCATAGGTTGGGAACCACTGTTCTAGAGCACCCTTAGTCAACAGAATTAGAAGCCCAAATGGAGGCAGGTGAAGGTGTTTCCCAAAGTTTACAACAGTTCAATGACATCATTCGGGTCGTGAGTGTGAGTGTGGGGGTGGAGGCGGCCAGTCATCGTGTGTGTGTGGTGTGCACACTGTGATTCAGCACGGCTAATCATTTAAGTTGTTTGCGTAAGCCCAGCAAGTATAGTCTAGGAGTTAGGCGAGCCAGCGATTCCCTCAGCCATGATTCCACTGGTTGCTTTGATAGTATTTGCATACAACAACCACGTCCCCTCTTTCTTTCCTCTGTTGTGGTGCGAGTGGCATTTTCGCTGCACCGTACAGGTCTGTGTGTTTGCAGCGTTTGCTGTGTGTGTGCTGTGCTGCGTTTGCTGTGTGTGCTGTGCTGCGTTTGCTGTGTGTGTACGCTCTGAGAGGTCTCAGCCTTGGCAGTCGTCAGACAGTTTGGCATTCTTTCCCCTGCAGTCACGCCGCCGCCGCTGCTACTGCTGCTGCCCAGCAGTCAGCCAGCCAGCCAGTCGGCTAGTCCCCTCCCCTCAACCTCCCCTCCCCTGTGCTTTGCTGTTTCGGGAAAAAGAAACTCCAGTCGAGACATGTGACTCTGACGCCACTGGCTGAATCCATCGTGTGCTTGTGCGTGCGTGCGTGTGCGTTCTCGTTCAGTTGGTTGAAACTAAGGCTGTGTGTATGCGTGCCTGTGTTTTTCATGTTTTTAGAACACTTTCTTCAACTGGCATATCCCCCTTCTGGCTTGTTTCCCTCCAAAAAGGAACAGTCATGGCCTTGGTGCTCATGACTATCTTTGCAGTCTCTGTGCTGTCTTTCTTGAACACAGTGTCCCCTGCGTCACAACAACTAGTTTGTTGTCGGACCAGGCGGTTGGCTGACTGTGTGTGTGTGTGTGTGTGTGTGTGTGTGTGTGTGTGTGTGTGTGTGTGTGTGTGTGTGTGTGTGTGTGTGTGTGTGTGTGTGTGTGTGTGTGTGTGTGTGTGTGTGCGTGTGTGTGTGTGTGTGTGTGTGTGTGTGTGTGTGTGTGTGTGTGTGAGATGGCTGGGGAAGTGGAACAGTTCATGTAGATGCGGATGATTAGCCTAGTAGAGGGAGACGGAGAGAAAAGAGGTAGTTCGGGCTCCGGACCCGAACAAGGGTGAGAGAAAGAGAGTTGAGGTAAGGGAAGAAAAGCCCCCTCCCATATCTAGTTAGCGTCCAATGAGACCAGAGCTGGCGAGTGGACCGGCGTCGACCTCACACCTCAGGCCAGATCAGACCAAAGCCCAGAGGAAGGAAACTTCCTTTGCTTCCTCCCCACTTTCTCAAGCACCGCTGATAGTATAGCACTCCGCCACAAGTCTTTCTTTTCTTCTTTTTTTCTTTTTTCTTTCTGTCTGTCTTTTTCTTTCTTTCTTTCTTCCTCTCTCTCATGAATCAGCCCGTCGGCAAGTGTTATTTGAGCGCCAAGTGAGCGGTTGCTCTCATTTTGGCTCTTGCTCACCACTTCATCACTGGCTTTCATCACTTTTGGTTAGGAGCTGTGTGTCTGGGGTTTTCACAATGACGTTGGACGCTACCGTCTATTATTGTGTTGTGGTCCTTCCTCTCAAGCACTGCACTCAGCGCACAGGCTTCAGGCATCTCTGTTGTTTCCTGTAGTAATTCACACACCACCTACAGTACGTTGGTGAATGTTGGCATAGATTCTTCAGTTTCACTTGTGTGCTTGTAAAGCTGTCAAGAAGCTTTCCAGTACTTGAACTATTCCAGCACTCCCAGGAAGTGAAGATCTGCACAGGACGCAAATATTGTGAGAACTAGTCTTGTGCATATTCCAGGTGCATATGCCAGGTACAAGACAAAATGTGTTAAACATCAATTCCAGAGATATGGGTCTGCGTGGGGTCTGGTAAGTTACCTGAACTCATATTTTGCATTTCTTTGGTATTAGGCTACATCTGTAAACCACTGGGACAACAGCCTTTTTATTTAAGTAATTTTGTGTCATTAACGGGGGGGGCACAATTGATCTGTAGACCACTACCTAGTAGGCACCTGCTCTGGTCAGTATAGTAAAAAAAAAAAAAAACATAATTGGGCATTTTTATCCAATGTTTTGGAGCAACAAAGTTTAATGAACCTTATGGCCTTAGCTCAATCGAGCTGCCGTCAGTTGAGCTGGGCTGCTGTAATTGTGACGTCAGAAGCTGTTGTGCATTGAGCCTTGATCTATGCCCTGGACAACAGGAGCACTTTACAGTTCTTCTTCACAACAATCTCAGTCAATTACGTGATTTAGCTTTGTCATTATAGTAGTCATCATCACCAATCATGGGGATCACCCTTGTTGGTATTTCATCGTCCTCGACTTGACTTTTGACTTGACTAGACGTCCTTTGTGCAATGATGGATTGGTTATGTGCAGTGTGTCGTGTGAATCACAATTCTTGTAATCTTATATGGGATATTGGACGGTAGTGTCTGTCTTAGGATACATCCCTTAATCAATGTGATATCAAACAGGCAAGGCAATTCCAACATTTCGGCCATCATTACTGCTTTTTTGATCATGTAGTCTAGCCCTAGTCACAAGTGTCAAGTGAGTGTCTGGTCAGGTGGAAGACTTGCTTATTTGTTTTCCATTATTTCCGGTCTGATAAAGAGACTCCTGGTTGGGAGAGGAAGGAATCCCCTTAAGGTCCTGGTGGTATGACCTGAGATTACCCCACCAGCACGCACGGATGCACACGCACACACGCACACATGTACATACACACATACACACGCACACATGTACATACACACATACACACGCACACATGTACACACACACGCACACACACACGTACACACACACACACACATACACACACAGACAAAGAGAAGCACAGATTCACATACAGACCCAGGCCCAACAGACTTCCCACGGCTGTGCCATATTATGTTGTGCCAATCCATACTTGCTTCCCTGTCAGTAAGCAAGCAAGCAAGTAAGCAAGCTAGCGTGACCTCTCCCTCACCCTCCACTCACATTAAGAGATCAGTTATACGAGCCCCAGGGCATTCCGCTCCTGTCTTCAGTATAGCTTTGGAGTCAGCGCTCCATCAGCCCCCGCATACACACAAGACACACTTGACAGACACACATCACCAGACGCATACACAGACCCCGCATACACACAAGACTCACTGTCTGACACACACCACCAGACCTATACACACACACACACAAGACTCACTGACACACACCACCAGACGTATACACACACACAAGACTCACTGACACACACCACCAGACACATACACACACACACAAGACTCACTGACACACACCACCAGATTCATACACACGCCACGTCGCACATGCGCACCATACCAGACACAAACACAGAAGGTGCTGCCTGTGCTGTGCCGCATATTTCAGATTTCAAACATAGCGCTAACAGCCATGCTTCTTCTTTGTGATGTCTGCATGCGTGCTGCCGCCGTCTCTTTTGTGATCTGCGGGAGAGCTCGAAGCACAGGATGTTGTTGTTGATGTAAGTTACTCAAGTATGCACAGACATTGTGTTGACAAGACGGCGTACGGGGGTGCAAATAGGACTACTTCAAGGAAGAAACAACATGATGAGAGGGGCAGGAGAAGGGGGGAGAAAAACAACCAAGAGGTGTGCAATGAGTTTCTTTTCTACTCAGCCCCACGAGCGCTGTCATTGAATTCTGCAGGTTCAGCAGTCTGTGGAAGGCACAGCAAGGAGGGAACGGCACGGCACGGCACCCACTTCATGACAATAGCGCATAATGAGAAAAGAGCTAAATTAAGACCACCACAGCGGGACTAACACACACAAATGTACGCACGCGCACACACACACACACACACACACACACACACACACACACACACACACACACACACACACACACACGTACACACACGTACACATACGTACACATACGTACACATACGTACACACATACACGTGCACACACACGTTCACACAAAGCCCCTAGTCCCATGTCTCTGTGCTGGATACACTGCGGTAGAGGAAGGAAGGAGCTGGGAGGAAGCATTGCGTTGGTTCCCATGGGAATTGCTACGATATTTCTGTGTCTGTCAGCGACGGCGACAGCAGCGGTAGCTAGCAGCAGCAGCAGAACGCGCTGCTGTCACATGGCACAGGGTTGTTGCAGACGCAGGGTGGCAGTGGTTGGTGGTGATTGGTGGTAGAAGGGGGGCAGTTTCTTACTGTTGCATTAAAATGGATCCAGATAGTGTGTGTGCTGCTACCCATGAAAATGAAGTGTCTGGGCCCTACAGTGGTGGCGCAAATGGTAGGGCACTCGTTTGCTTGCCATGCAGCTGACCCGGATTCGATTCCCTGTTCGGGTCCTTTGCCGGCCCTTCCCCGTCTCTCTCTCTCTCTCTCTCTCTCACTCACTCACTCACTCACTCACTCACTCACTCACTCACTCACTCACTCACTCACTCACTCACTCACTCACTCACTCACTCACTCACTCACTCACTCACTCACTCACTCACTCACTCACTCACTTCCTGTCATTACCTTCACTGTCCTGTCAAATAAAGGCAAAAAAAGACAGAGAAAAGAAAATGATGTCTGTGCACCTTTCAGTAGTCGTTTTAGTGGGTAGATATGCTGTGCCTGAGTCAGTCATTGATTGCAGACATGATGTGAATTAATATGAATCCAAATGAGTTTGTGGGCTTGTGTGACAGTAGTTTCTAACAATGCCCCTCTTCTCACCCACTCCCCTCCTCTTTTTCCTCTTTCCCCCGTTTCTCCTCATTATCCTTTGTCTCGGTCTACCTTTCTCCCTTTGTTCTCCTCTCTACCGTTCTTCCTACCTCTATCCATTCCTCCATCCTCCTCCCTCTTTTCTTCCTCGCTTTGCAGAGATCCCAGTGAGGAGTGCAATGGAATCAGTGGTCCGCTCTCAGTGGAGTCGGCACCCGCTTCACGGCTAAACGACTGGTGTCCCGCCGGCCCGCCCTCCGCCCCTGTGCCCGCGCCACACTTCGCTAGCATGGGGGACGGCATGGAAGCAGCGCAGATGTCGGGCACCACTAGCAGCGGCGGCACGGGCGCAGGTGCGGGCACTGGCCAGGGGCAGCCCGCCGGCGCCGGCGCCCAGGGCCTGCACCCCTCCGGCATCAACCCGCCTGCCCCCGAGACGTCCAACCCTACGCGGCCCAAGCGCCAGACCAACCAGCTGCAATACCTGGCCAAGGTGGTGCTCAAGGCCCTGTGGAAGCACCAGTTCTCGTGGCCCTTTCAGGCTCCTGTAGACGCTATCAAACTCAACCTCCCTGTAAGTGTTTTTTAGTCTTTTTTTTAAGTCACTTGCAACAGCCATATGAAAATGGTTTGTTTGGTGGGGACCATGTTAATGAACATGTATTTGAAAATGCATCAATGAAAATATGCCAGAAATTAGAAAAATAGCTACTTTTCATCTGCAATCCCCTAACCTACGGTAATATGTCACTATTCCAGGTTTTCTGTTGGTTAGGCTTTTTTCACACTGTAAGGACGATTTGTAGGAGGCGTGTGTTCGAATGTATCCGTGCTCAGTCGGAAACGGTTAGAAAACATGGAAACAGAGTACCGGTTTACCTTTCACACCAAAGCGTGGTGTCAGTGTCACACATGGATGGGCTCGCAAGCAGGAGCCCAGACAAGTGTGTGTGAGCGTGCTGTGAGCCATTGGAATGTATGTTCTGGGAAAGCTGGTCGGGATGCGGATTCCCGTAGATAGAATGTCCCTCTAGTGTGAAAGGGACAACTGAACTCGTGAACCTCTCGCGCTGCCCCCGGCCCCATCCCTGTGCACGCAAACCTTGTATATCTTGATGCAAAAGAATGATTCCCTAATAGCACTGTTAAAAAATCAGGAGGACGTCTTTTTATTGTACAATTATTCTTCATATTGCAAGGGATTATCCATATTACAAGACAAGAAAGCGGTGCGTCACAGTGTAAGAAAGCCTTAAACTTCGTGTACAAAAAGCGCGAACTGCGCGACCTGAGCGGCGGAAGTCATTATTTTCCTATGGAGGGAGGGCGAATAAAGCTACCAGAGCGAATTCGCGAGGTGCGAAGCTTCTTGAGCGACCAGAGCGAATTTTGACGATGAAACTCAAGCTAATCTTAGGCGAATTCGCTATGACACGGTTCGGCGAAAACGAATTGGAACGTTCATATCGACAAATGTCCCAGGTTTTGAAGACAGAGCCTTTATGTGATTAGCTGAATCAAACGTGTCAATGCCGCATCCAGAGCGAATAAAGCGAATTCATGGCGAAACTTCTTCAACCACCCCAGCTACCTGGGTCGCGTAGGTAGCGCCTGGTATACACGGGCCATTAAGCTTACTTGTCCTCTGGTCTCCAGCATTGCACATGCTGCACCTGTACAGTCGGTAACCAAAAGGGTTGTTTATTTACATTGACCATACTTGGCAGTTGTCAGATGCCCCTAGGCAGTGTGCCAAGTGACGTACGGCATGCATGCTATTGACACTTAGCGGAAAGTTAACTTCAGCACAGCTGCATAGTGGTTTCATTCGTTCAGATATTTATACTAGCATTCAGAGCAAAAAAAAAAGTAATCTATACCAAAGAGCTTTGAAGGGGCTCACAGCAAGTCTATGCGAGCACTTTGAGGCTCTAGTATTTAAATAGTAATGATTATTATTAATTGTCTTCCTTTGGTATACTTATTGCATTCTCTGACTACAGCTCTGTATGCGGATTAGGTCAGTCAAAACAATAGTATACCTGTGTGTACCACATTCACACCAAAGCAACAAAGGCAAAGCAAGACATGGCAAATACACGGTTCTGTCCAGATATTGCAGAATGCTCATGGGATATTTTCTAATACCACTGTTTTGATAAAGTTCATATGTGATGGTGTGAGCATCTTAGCCAGGTCCAGTTGTGAGACTAGGTGAGAATGCTGTACCAAAGATATACTTAGTTCTAGTCCCAATAGAACGTCTCTGGCTGTACTGTCCTATCAAATAAAGTCGAAAAAGACAAAAAAAAACCTTAATAAAAATAAAAAAAGAACCTCTCTGGCTGTACTGTCTGCAGGCAATGTGAGTGGTTTATCAGCAGCGTCCGCAACGAATGCAAGTCCTGACTGGACTCTTGACTACTGTTGCTGTTTTCAGGCCGACCGGAACGGAGCTGTTTTCATGTTTGGAGCCATAAATGCTCACTTGCGAACCATGTTGATTCTGGGATGTTTGTTTACACTACTGTGCGCATGTGACCATGTGTTACCTGGATGAACCTACTGACGTCTGTGTTGTTGTCATGGTTGGCAAAGATTTGCCGATTTGCTGCATGAACACAGTTCAGTTATTTGAGAGTAGCAACAGCAATGGCATGGTTCTCTGATGCCTTAAATAATATTACAATATAACCGTATTGATGCCATCATTTGTGCAGTGAAGCGGCAAGTTGCTGATATTCATTTTTATTTTCCCCCACAGGATTACTACAAAATAATTAAGGTTCCTATGGACATGGGAACAATCAAGAAGCGTCTTGAGAACAGCTACTACTGTAACGCCCAAGAATGTATCACCGACTTCAACACCATGTTCACCAACTGCTACATTTACAACAAGGTACGCCATGGGCCATGACCGTTCTCAGTGGTGCCAATGCCTGGGGTCTGACAGTAAAAATCCTGCCACAAATTTAATCCAACCAGCTCCGAATCAACTGGTTGTACTAATAACCCGAGACACAAGTAAACAAGTTAGTTTGTCGAAAGGAAACTGTGGCAGGAGTTTTATTTCTGAATCAGGCTTTTGACAGGTCTGACAAAAAAAAAGTGTTTTCATGAGAAGCACAACAAGTTGCTGCTGGCGCATGTCTGAATGTTGCCAATGTGGTGTCGCCCCCTGCAGCCCGGGGACGATATTGTCCTGATGGCCGAGGCCCTGGAGAAGCTCTTCCTGCAGAAGATCTCAGAGATGCCCACCGAGGAGACCGAGATTGTCGTGATGGCGGGAAAGGGACGCGGCCGGGGCAGGAGCCGAGAAGCAGGTAGGATGGATGGATGGATGGATGGATGGATAGAATATTTTTTGGCCTTGAAATTGTTCAATGCGATTTACAGTACAGTACTTGGGCACTTACTGGCCGAAAATGACATTGCCAATGGAGAAGTCCAAGTTGTGTTTTTTAGTTTTGTTCCCAGGCACCTCAGCTGGGAGGTGCGTTGGAGATGACCCTATAAGTCGCTAATCAGAACAAAAGTCCAATTTCTGCATGCTGACCATTTCAACTGACCATTTATTCCCAAAGTTTCAGTCTTAGCCCATTTCGTTTCAACTTTATTTTCGACGATTCAGGCCTAGGTCTGTTTGCCAAGACTGAAATGTTGTGAATAATGTTGAAATAAAAAGTGTCAATCTGTGGGAGTTTAACAGTTTTTCCAATGGGGAAGTTCTGGTATTTGTATATTGACACACATTTTGGTAAGCAGATTGTGGTTCCTGTAATATTGAAAGCAGTTGATGTCGACACGGGTGTGCTAGGATCTGAGAAGCCGGTAGGGAGCAGCTTACACTCCCATCCCAAGAACACCCCTAAGAGATGCTAGACAGGGCTACTCATACTGGATGATTCACAGACGAGTCACTGTCTGACACAGACTGACCTGAAACGCATCTCATAAATGTGCTGTGTCTGTATCACTTTATTTTGTTGTCTTCATGAGCCTCTTTTTTTCCAGTCTGTTTTGAGATTCCCTTCTCTGATTTGTTCATTCCCCCCCTCAAATATTTAATTTCCAATTGCTCTCTGTTCTCTGTGCATTTCTTTCTCTTCCATTCCTGTTATTAACCCCCTCATCCCTCTCTCCCCTCTGTTCTCTCCCTTCGCCTCCACAGCAAGCCTTAACTTGAAGCCAGGCTCCCTCCTGGACTCTCCCTCCTCGACCCCCCAGACGCGCGGCCTGTCCGGCATGCCCCCAGGACCGCAGACCAGAGGCCTTCCACCCCAGGGTCTATCCCAGGGTCCACCCCAGGGTCTACCCAAGGTTCTACCCCAGGGTCTATCCCAGGGTCCACCCCAGGGTCTACCCAAGGTTCTACCCCAGGGTCCACCCAAGCTACCTCCCCAGCCCGCCATGCAGCCCGTGCCCTCCCGCGTGCCCCCCATGATCCCCACGCACGCCCCCCAACTGGGGCCGCCCTACTCGCTGGACTCCCTGGACTGCCCCCCTCAGCCCCGCGCCTCCCAGCCACGCCCCCCTCAGCTGCCCCGCACCACCCCTCAGCCCCCTCCCATCCTGACTCCCCTGCCTCCCCTGCCTCCACTGCCCCCCGCCCAGACGGCACTGCCCCCCGCGCCCATGCCCACCATCCCCTCGATGCCACCCCTGGCCCTGCCCATTCAGCAGAACGCCGCGCCCATCCTGCACAGTGCCCTCCCACAGCCCAAAGTGAGTGCACAAGTCAAACAAGAAGCAAATTGTACTTTATTGCCTATGTAACATTTGTTTCATATAAGATTGAAATTGTGTCTCACCACACTAGAGGAAGGGGTCTTGAAATTAGTCTTTGCATATCACTTGTGTACCGTGTTTGGCAACCAGGCATTTAGAAGTTACAGTTTCAAGTTAGGCCTGGGCAAAAAATCGATGTGATTTTAAAATCGAGTTTGAAAGTCAAATCGATTTGTTTTTTGAGAAATCGCGTTATACGATTTTTTTAAAATCATCTGTCAGTTTATGTATCCAAGCGCACAGCGCATTGCATTACGTTCACCACTTGGCGAGGACGTAGGCTGTCTACCTAGTGCATTATCTGTGTCTCCTCCCCCATTACATGCACAAACAAACGTGGTGAGTGAAATGGTTTGACAGAAATATAGTGAAACGGGCGAGGAATACGGGCTCCTGTTCAAAAAAGGTGACACTACCTCCTATCGTTTTGCCAATGATGAATACCAAAACAACCTACCACTTTGTAAATTGTGAATGACAGTGTTGTCATAACGTAAGCTGTAGGCTACGCATAGCAGGCGGACTACAGGCATGTTTGAATATTTGAAACGAAAACATCTCGCGGAGAAAATGCTAAACAAACTACCGGTACTCTACCCCTACCACAAGAGTGGAGCAAGGTGGAAAGCAGTCACGGATGCAATTAGCCTAGAACTACCTACATGCTTCCCATTTATTCGGCAGAGAAGAGAGGTTTTCAACATGCTTAAAGTTTTGGATGCGCTGCTTCCTCGTCTGTATAATCCTAACCAACATGTGAGTTGAAAGGAATCTCTCTCCCTCCCTCTCTCGCTCACACACACACACACACACCCAAGCACCCGGAGCAATCGGTCTCTCGCACGCTGTCTCTCCCCCTCTCTCTAAAGCCCTACTCGGAAGGGACTAGTTAGGAGACTTGTGGTAAAGTAATAATAACCGCGTCTGAACGCGACATGTCAGCAAAGATAGCGGCGATATCGGTAAACTTCGCCGAGAGTTTTACCACCTGTTAAGCAGTCCGGAGAAATTACCAGCTGTAAAACTAGTTTTACAGTGCGAATGCGCTGATGTCTGATTAAATGCATGAAACCGCGATATCTACTCTACGCAGGCTTGCAAACGTTACCGTCTTGAAGTAAGCATCGTTTTAGGGTGTTGCTCCAAAAATGTTTTCTCTGTGTTAACGCAGCAATGTTCAGATGCATCGACATGTATTTAGACGCATTACTATGGGCTCTGATGGGAAACCAGCAGGCAATTGCTAAATGTGTTCATCTGGGACAAGAGCCTCCATACATCTGCACTATAATGCATCATTAATTGTGGGGATGGATGGCACGTGACGACAAATCTCAACAGTGCCTGAGGGTTTACCCCTCACATTTTTTGTTCTTTCTCTGAGATGTTTCAATGTAATCCCAACTGGTCATTTCTATTAGAAATGTTCAGAGATAAAATTACTTAAGGCTATTTTGGCCTGGAGTTCCCAAACTTTACTATGAGCCCTCCATATACCGGTAGATTCCAGCCAAGCCCCCCCTGACATCGGGACATGCCACACTATTTTTTTAATCTGCACCCAGTTTCACACCTTGATAAAGTTTGTGTTATTCCTAGACCATTCAGGTCCTACAGAAAGCACAATGCATACTATTGTAAAGAACAACATTATTCCACTGGGATTTAAGCCTATTTTGGTTTATTTTGGCTATTATAAAACTATATTTTCCCTGCCAATCTGCCACGGCCCCCCTGGCATCCTCTCACGGCCCCCCAGGCGTCCCCAGGCCCCACTTTGAAAACCCCTACTATAGGCTACCTCATGTCCATATAAACTGGTCCAGTCCGAGTAGACTTCAATCACACATACCAGAGGCACCGCCACACAAACAGAGCCTACTTTTCTCTCTCTCTGTCTCTCTTTCTCTCTCTCTCTGTCTCTCTCTCTCACACACACACAAACACACAACCACGTAGGGGCCTAGAGAGCTCAAGTTTTTTTTTTGTTTTTTTTTGGGGGGGTGGTTATTGAATCGAATCGTGAATCGAGTTTGTTAATGAAAACATCTAGATTTTTTTTTCAGGGTGAATCGCCCAGCCCTATTTCAAGTACAACTAATTTGTTTCACTAGATGATCATTAGTTAGATGATTCTCGACCGGTTAAGCTGTCTGTTTGTTATTGAAATCTTCCATTTTGGTGTACAGGTAGGACCAGGTGTGGTTTTTGACAGATGCTCATGGATTTGTAGATGCTAAATCCATCTTACCCCTTATTACTCATTAAATTATATGGACGTTGTTGGCCATATACGATCAAGATTGTGGTTTTAAAAAAAAACTTTGCTGGTGACTTTGTCCTTCACTGAACTCGTCAATTAAAATGAGCAAAAGCTTAGTAAAGGAAGCATGAATCACCGCACACTGGTATTCTTTGCTGGTAGTTTATTTGGTGAACAATGCGTTTCGCTGTTGCTTCATCAGGCTCACTCTCTTTGAACCTGATGAAGCAACAGCAAAACACGTTGTTCACCAAATAAACTACCAGCAAAGAATACCAGTGTGCAGTGATTCATGCTTCCTTTACTTGGATTACTTTTACTGCATATCACCAGCACCTGGACAGTGATTGTGCACACGGATGCTACTTTGAGCAAAAGCTTAATTGTTACCCCTACCTCCCCCCACTCTAGAAGAAGAGCCAGAAGAGGAAAGCCGACACGACGACGCCGACGGCCAACGACCAGTTAAGCGAGTCGTCGCCCGCCGAGTCCAAGTCGGGCAAGACGCTGCCGCGACGCGAGAGCGCGCGGCCCGCCAAGCTGCCCAAGAAGGAGGCGCCCGACTCGCAGCAGCACCAGCTGGGCATGCTAGGATTGCCGCCCGTCAGCTCCGTTGTCGGCGGCGGCGTGGTGGCCATCTCCGGCTCGGTGTCCGTCTCCGTGTCCGGCTCGCACAGCCCCAAGCAGCAGGAGCAGCTGCGGCACTGTCACAGCATCGTCAAGGAGATGTTCCACAAGAAGCACTCGCTCTACGCCTGGCCCTTCTACAAGCCCGTCGACGTGGACGCCCTGGGCCTGCACGACTACCACGACATCATCAAACACCCCATGGACCTAAGCACCATCAAGGTGAGGCACTGATGGGTGTCGTGTTGACATAAGCCATCAAGCCATAACAACGCACTATAGTAGCACCGGTACACGGGTAGCACCATCGATGTCAGGCACCGCCAATGTGTCGATAGTATGATCTACCCTAGGCCTTAGGGATAGGGTTCAGGTTTTCACCACCACTACCACGACATCATCAAACACCCCATGGACCTAAGCACCATCATGGTGAGACACTGATGGTGTCGATTGTATGATCCACCCTAGGTGTTAGGGATAGGGTTCAGGTTTGCACTACTACCACGACATCATTAAACACTCCATGGATCTAAGCACCATCAAGGTGAGGCACTGCCAGTGTGTTGTTGGTTTGACCTACCCTAGGCTTTAGGGATAGGGTTCAGGTTTGCACCACTACCACGACATCATCAAACACCCCATGGACCTAAGCACCATCAAGGTGAGACTATGATGGTGGGTGTCGTGACGACATGTCAGGGATAACGGCCGACGAGGTGACCGCTTCCACGAAGTTAATGGCGAAGTGGCGGCTCCGAACTCTGAGACAGAGTTGCCTCCACCAAGGCATTAACTTTGGCAGATAAAAACTATTGTAATACACAAGAGTAGTCCAGGTACACAGGCAGCACGTCTTGCACGACATCATCGAAGTGATGCATGCACGAATACTAACTCGCAATACAGGACAAATTCATCTCAACCTTTTTGTTGTCTCGCATAATAAAGCTTCATTCAAGCAATTACCAAAAAAGATTACAACCAATTTTTGCAGATACGTGCAGAAAGTACACATGCACCACACATACACACACACCTTTTCAGTGGCGTTAAAGAGGCGGGAAACGTAGCATATTAAGCCTACATCAACGCTGTTCTTACCGGCTATTCTAACCTGCGGAGGAGCTGAAAGTTGTAGCATAAGCATCCTTTCAGGTTTACAGATGAGTGTTTACCCCGGAGACCAGCTTACGCACACCACACCACTCTGACTCAGCACAATCAGCAGGCCTCCCTGTACACTGCTGCCTTGCACCGCCCAGCCGATAAAGAACACTTGTGCTATTCATGCAGAAAATACAAAGTGTAATAGCAGCAACACTTGTTAGAAAGACCACACCGAACACTGAGAAAAATTCTACTTTCATATTTTAAGAAGGTGTATCTACAATAATGCATTGATTCACTCTGAAACAACAGTTTTTCTGGGGAGAAAAAGAGCAAAATAACTTTTTTGTTGCTGAGGGTGAGGACTAGAACAGGAAAAGCAAGCCAAATGGCCCACTTTCTACATTACGCTATTCCAGTATGCTTCAGAGATCATTGAAAACATGCATGCAATCATTATGTGCATCACCAAAATGTATATTCTTAGGAGTATTTTAATCTAAAACATTGTTGCATTGGATATCAATATTAAAATCACACATTCCAGTGAATTGTTAGGTCACTTAGTATTAGCTGTTACTATTAGTTAGAGATGCACCGGATCCTGATTTTTAGGATCCTGCCGGATACCGGATCCACTGCTTAAGATCCTGCCGGATCCGGAACCGGATACCGGATCCTACAAAAGGGTTGAAACATATAGCCTACTCGCACACGTGGGCCCTTATTATTACGTTGGCTCAAACTATTTTTTAGACTCATTGGCTTATTGCCACACTGCCTGCAATGGCCGCTTCCAAAGGACTTTCACTCCATGCAGTGATTGGAGTTGTGAAAGACGGACTGAAAAGCCAAGGCTAGAAATGCACCAGACCCTGATTTTTAGGTAACATACCGGATACCGGATCCACTGCTTAAGATGCTGCCGGACCCGGATCCTGTGAAAAACCCTATTATCCTGCCGGATCCGGAACCGGAACCGGAACCGGATCCGATGCATCTCTACTATTAGTAATGCACTTCAATGTATGATTTTAATATCAGTATTAAGTATCCTGATGTTTTAGACATTCACCAATCACCTGCTTCAGTGTTTTCATCGTATATTAACATAGAATGATTTTTGTGTTGCAGGCGAAGTTGGAAAACCGACAGTACCGGGTAGCAGAGGAGTTTGCGGCTGATGTGCGGTTAATGTTCTCTAACTGCTATAAGTACAACCCTCCTGACCATGAAGTGGTTAACATGGCACGGAAGCTACAGGTAAACGTCCACTTTTAAGCCATTTCGAAATAAAATAAATAATAATGATAAAAAATAATTAAGAAATAACGGGAAGAAAAAGAAATATCCATGCACCGCACAAGCTCTTCTACTCTGATTTGATGAAAAAACAGCATTTTTTTTGATCCATCAAAATTCTGGTGTACAATCCATGTAAACTGTAGTGGGCAATCCATGTGTGAAAATGATGTTTATATTCCCTGAAACACTATTTTAAAATTTGAACTCAATGAATCTTGACATTGTAATCTTGGAATGTGCCCATGCCGTCAGCAAAGAACAAACCATCCAGGGAATACCTGAAATGAGAAGCAACTTTTTGCAGCATGGTTGTTCATGGAACATGAGGCTGCACTCCAACACCATATTGTATTGAGTCATTTGAAGCCTATTTTTGGTGCTGACTTCGACCAGGCAGGGGTATAAAGAAGGGCTAGTGACAGCATTTTGAATGCTAGGGCCAGGCCCATAGACCAAATCCCCATACTTCAATCACAACCTTCCTTCGCTCCCCCTGTGTGTCTGTTCAGGACGTGTTCGAGATGCGCTTCGCCAAGATGCCCGACGAGCCGGAGGTGGCTCCGGCCCCGGCCCCTGCCCCCATCCTGCACCCCGCCCCTGTCAAGACGCAGCCCACTCTGCCCCCACCCTCCTCCTCGGACTCCTCCAGCGACTCCTCCTCGGAGTCCGACTCCTCCACGGACGACTCGGAAGAGGAGCGGGCCCAGAGGCTGGCTGAACTGCAGGAGCAGGTAAGACGAAATGCTCTTGAAGTTTATCTCTGAGCCATAATCATCACATTTCAAGAAATCAATGCTTTTTGCACTGATTATGGCCTGACTGACTGAAAATAATCGCAAGTTGTCACTTAACCACACTATTTATAACGAGTGTATATAATGGAGATGGTGTATATGAGTTCCATGGACTTTACTTTCTACAGTGAACATAAAGACGTTGAAGTCTCGTAATAGGCTATTCTGTTTTTATAAATACCTGTATACAGCTTTACAAGGGCACGAGGAAAACGATTTTACTTAAAAAGAGATCCTATTTCGAAGCTGGGTTGACAAAATGCCTCTGAGGGCTTAGTCATCCTACGTTGGATTTGCAACAGAGATATTGTGCTTGCAGAGTAGTGTCGGCATATAGGTATTTATAAGGTAATGTGTGTGTGTGTGTGTGTGTACTGCACACTAATGCCCAATATGACACTTGCCTTTGGTTATATAATGAAAGCTGTTGTAGCATATGGTATGCAAATGGAGCGCATCACTTGCCCATCTGGAATGGCTTCCCCTTCAAGAATCCTCACAATCTGCTTTCTGGTTTGGTTCTAGAATGTTGTGCTTTTCCCATGATGCAGTGTGTAGCGCTATGGGCTAGTGGAGCTCAGGAAATTGTATTCATTGGTGTCCTTTATCTAATAATAATGTCCATCTGCACTGTCAGTGTGCTGAACGAACAGTAGCAAACTGTTAATTTTACAGCTCTGAAGATGTTTTAAGCACTAAAATGTTATTTGGATGTTTGCACCTTGTAAATTGTTAAAACTTTTGGTAACACTTTATTTTAGGGATACATCTATTAGCAGTAATACATACAATGTGCCTGTATAAGTAACTTGTAAGGCATGTACAAAGCAAAATCAAACATTAGATAGGCATGTATTCGCAAATGTCTTGTTCATGCACAATAAGGGATTTATTACCAATTTAACCTTAGTAAGGACGTAGTAGGCCTTAGCGCTTGCTTAGTACATGGCTTACAAGTTACTTATGCAGGCATTAACATTGTATGTATTAGTGCTAATAGATGTATCCCTAAAATAAAGTGTTACCAAACTTTTAGCTGCAGTGTGCAACAGCTTCTCCCTTCCATTATATTCAAGTGATATGAAAGCAGTGTAAGGGAGGACCTGAAAGCTTACAAGGCCACACTGGGCGATATCTGTGTCTGTCTGCTCACAGTTTATCTGTCCCCTTCTCTCTCTCTCTCTCTCTCTCTCTCTCTCTCTCTCTCTCTCTCTCTCTCTCTCTCTCTCTCTCTCTCTCTCTCTCTCTCTCTCTCTCTCTCTCTCTCTCTCTCTCTCTCTCTCTCTCATTCCCTCTCTTGCACCTGCTCTGTCTACAGCTGAAGGCCGTCCACGAGCAGCTGGCTGCCCTGTCTCAGCCGCAGACCAGTAAACCAAAGAAGAAGGAGAAAGAGAAGAAGGAGAAAAAGAAGGACAAGCACAAAAAGAAGGCGTCGGGCATGTCTGCGCTGGACGAGATGCCGGAGATCCCCCAGATCCCTGCCTTGCAGCCCCCCAAGAAGAGCAAGAATAACAACAAGGACGCGCTGACCAAGAAGACCAAGAAGCTTGGGTAGGCCCGCTCGAAATTGTAATTCTGTTTTGTGATATGCAGTCAAGACTAGACTAGAGATGTGGGGTCAAGGGAAGAGTAGCTTATGGGCCGTACACACACGTCGCTACTAGTTACTCGCTCAGCGAATGAAGTCAATAGAATGTCAATGTGTTCCAGCGAGACGAGCAGGCGAGTAGGCGAGTACTGTACAAGCGCTGCGATGTGGGCGGATTCTGAGTTGAAAATATTTTTAATTCGAGCGAGGCAAGTAAGCGAGTAACCAATTGGAATGCAGAGTTCGGTACTTCTCGCCTGTTCATTGGCAGTTAAAGCCGCGGGAACTTTCAGCGAACGTTCCATGAAAGAGTGGCGAGTACGCAAACAAGCGAGAAGCTAGTAATGTGTGTGTGTACGCCGCTTTACTGGTGGACTTGGTATATAGAAAGGGTGCACCTGATTTAGGTTTGTTATGATTTGTACCGCTTGTTTGATGTATGATGGAGAGATTTCTCATGAAATTACTCTGCCATGCTTCGACTTGCCATTGCGTCAAAAACAAAACAATGCACTTCCTCAAAAACATGCTCACACACAAGTTGGAAAATATCACATCAGCAGTACTCAATACCTCTCTCTCTCTCTCTCTCTCTCTCCCTCCCTCTCTCCCTCTCTCTCTCTCTCTCTCTCCCTCCCTCTCTCTCCTCCCATCTCTCCCCCCCATCTCTCTCTCTCTCATCTCTCTCTCTCTCCCTCTCTCCCCCTCCCTCCCTTTCTCCCTCTCTCTCTCCCCCTCTCTCTGCAGTAAAAAGGAAGGAGTGAAGAATAACCGCTCCATCCCTGCGCCCGGTGCCATGCCCCCTACGCTGCAGCCTGTGACGGGGCTGGACACGGAGGAGGAGCTGCTGGGGAACGGAGGAGCCCCTGACAAGAGCAGGCCCATGACCTACGAGGAGGTCAGCAACACTTACACGGTGGACTTTTTTTGAATAATATATGCTATGAGGAGCAGTTATGTTAAGTTGTAATGTTGTTTTATTCTTCTAATTAATTTATCATTTATAATTATAATTTAGAAGCGTCAGCTGAGCCTGGACATCAACAAGCTGCCCGGGGACAAGCTGGGCCGCGTGGTGCACATCATCCAGGCGCGCGAGCCCTCGCTCAAGAACTCCAACCCCGACGAGATCGAGATCGACTTCGAGACGCTCAAGCCCTCCACGCTACGAGAGCTGGAGAGATACGTGTCGTCGTGCCTACGCAAGAAGAAAAAGCCTCCAGGTCAGTTGCTGTGGGGCATTTTTGTAACTCAAGAAGCTTTTTAAAATGTCTCACACAGACAGAAGTACAGTGTATAAACCAAACCCACCTGAAATGAAAGACAAATAAAGTCAGGATCACATGGGACAACACATTATGACAGCGCAGTAACAGAACATACTTTTGTTTGTAATCTTTTCATCTGTGTTATGATTGAAATTTTGTTTAAGATTGTATGTTATCAGTTATCAGTGCTGACTTTGGGTGTCTTTTTGGCTTTGCAGAAAAGCCAGTGGAAACGATAAGTGCCACGAAGATCAAGGGCGCATCGTCTGACTCGGGGAGTAGCAGTGAATCCAGCTCTT
The DNA here is from genome assembly GCF_034702125.1 of Engraulis encrasicolus. Lineage (NCBI taxonomy): Eukaryota > Metazoa > Chordata > Actinopteri > Clupeiformes > Engraulidae > Engraulis > Engraulis encrasicolus. The sequence goes on along the minus strand of NC_085858.1, from coordinate 35,156,080 downwards.
CAGACAGTGACGACTCTGAGACAGGTGGGCCACAAAGCGTGACCATCTCACTCAAACATGCAAATGAAAATGGTGTGTACAGTTTTATTATCTACAAGTTTGTTTTAGTTTTTACCTCTGTGGTGCATTCCCACATCTAATCATGAACTTGGGTGAACCTGATTGAACTCCCAATCAGGATTGCAAAAAAAAAGTTGATTAGATCAGTGATTTGTGTGTGGGCATAGGCATGCATTTGCTTGGCAGAATCTGTGCTTGGCTTTGCTGTGAATTTCTGCCCGTTGCTTGGTTTTCAATTTCATTTCTGTTCTCTCATTGCTAAAGGGAAACCAAAGCCTGGAAAGCGTTGTCTGATATTTTTCAGACAGTGTTGAGTTGGAGCTGGGATTTCAGCACTAGTCTGGATAAAAATTATGTAGTGCAAGAGGCAGCTTTGCAATGCAATATTATTGCTTAGACTTTCACTGTTGCAAGATATTTTGTACATCTTTGTAAAACTTAACAAAGCAAACCTTAAGACGTAGTCGGTGCAACAGCTGAAGGAGAAGGGTTACAACACTGTGTATAGCCAGCTCCAGAACGAATGATTCTACTCGCTGTGGATGTTGTGCATCGCAAGTTGGCATTCCTTAACTCTAAGCAACCTTCATCAGGAATGGCCACCAAACAGAAGAAGAAAGGCCACTCGGAGAGCCGGAAAGAGAGCAAGAAATCCCACCACCACCATCACCAGCAGCAGCAACAGCAGCCGCTGCCTGTCCCAGGCCTGTCCCAGCCCCACATCGCCCCCCAGCTGCAGCCCCAGGTATTGCAGCAGCCTATGGCCCAGCTGAAGCAGGAGCGGCACCCGTCGCCCGTAGCCTACATGCCACCGCCCCCTGTCACGGCCCTGGAGTCCTCCCAGCTCCTGGAGAACACCTTGGACACTCTGCCCGGCTTCGGGCAGCACCTCATGCACCTGCAGCAGTCCTCGTCCCCCGCCGGCCCCCCGCCGCACCTGGGCCCCCCGCAAACGGGGCCCACCGTCTCCCCCAACGCTCCTCACCCCTTCCTCAACCAGCACCCCATACTCACCTCCCCAGGTAAGCAAGCAGACCAGGACACCTACTAAGGCAGTAAATAATCTATATTTATTGATGCATCGATCCTCTGGCCGACAAGATTTATCGAAAAAAATCTAATCGCTGGACCCTGCCCAATGCCGAAAGTATTGAAAATAATCTAATTGCTGCCTTAAGAAATCGATATCGAATGTATCGTCATTGAGACTGTGATTTACAACCCTAACACCAACACTGGAAGAGGCTGATGGTTACAGTTTGATCCCCTCATACATGTACAAGTTTAGTGTAGCGGTAATCTGTTCTGTCATGCAAAAGGCGCCCACATAACTATGTCATGTTTATTGATCAAAAATCAGTAATTGTTCATTTGAGTTTCCTTTCGTAATTTAACGTAATTTAAACGTAAACTACAAAGAACAAATGATAGTGTAACAACAAATTGTAAGCAATAAGGAACAAATATTAATACAATTGTCAATAATTGTGAACTGATGAGATTCCATTCATGATTTAAAAAAACTTGAGCCTTTTCATGGTTTCCCTTTCTCCTTTCTATCAGTGAAACAAACTGTTTATGCATGACATCCTCTGACTATCTCAAAATATCCCTTTCTTATTGTAAGTGGAGTATATCCCTGTATCGCGTCACACAATGTGCAGAACTGACAATAACTCCTCTTCTCCTCTCCTCTCCTCTCCTCTCCTCTTCCTGTTTCCACAGCCCTCCACAACGCCCTGCCTCAGCAGCCTTCTCGGCCCAGCCACCAGGCGGCAGCGCTACCCCCCAAGCCCCCTCAGCAGCAGACCATGTCGCAACAGCAGCCGCCCCAAGCCCCGCAACAGCCCCTCCAGCTGCAGCCCCAAAGCCAGCCGCCCCCTCAGCCCCCTCCACAGCCCCAGCCCCAACAACACCACCACCTGGCCCCCCACCTCCTCCACCCGCCGCAGCCCCTCCCTCGCCAGCGGCCGCTCTCCCCGCCCACGCTCACCCCGCAGAACCTGCTCTCCTCGCAGCCGCCCCAGGCGCTGCTGGAGGACGACGAGGAGCCGGGACCCACGCTGCCCCTCAACCCCAACAACCTGCAGCTCTTCCTGCAGCAACTGCAGGGCAGGCAGCAGCAGCAGCATTTGCAGCAGACCTCCCTGCTGCAGTCCCTGCCTAATAGACAACAACAGCCACCGCAGCAGCAGGCACCGCAGCCTCCTCTGCTGCAGTCGGTGCAGGTGCAGTCCCAGCTGGTGCCCCCCCAGCTCCCCGTTCAGCCCCCGCCTTCCCATCAGCCCTCCAACCATCAGCAGCATCAGGGCAGACACATGCAGCAGCAGCAGCAACAGCAGCAGCAGCAGCAGCAGCAACATCCACCGCAGCCACAACCAACGCCACAGCAGCCGATGGGCTTCTCGCAGAGCCCCATGGCCAGCTCGCAGCCGCAGCCCCTACACCCCCACAAGGTCTCCATTCCCTCCGGTAAAGCACAGCCCATCATCCAGAAACAGCAGCCGCCACAGACACAGCAACAGCATCCCTCGCCACGTCAGCACAAGGCAGACCCCTACAGCACAGGTGAGGCTGGAACCAGTCCCCTCCCTGACGCTCAAAATATTTCCTTCATTCGATTCATTCAAAATCTTGTGTTGTCAAAAAACAATCAAAGTCAATCAAAGTCTTGTGTTGCTCTCTTGTTGCTGCAGGTCACCTGAGGGACTCTCCACTCATGGTGCATTCCCCACAGATCTCCCAGTACCACCCCTCGCCACCACACAACCTGCAGCCCAAAAAAGTGAGTCAGGTGGGGCCACACGATACTATATGAGGGGTTTCATGCACATGGCTTTTCTATCATGTCCAACAATGCAAGCTGTAAAGGCAGTGCGAAATTGTATGCTTTGTGTTACACATGTTAGAAGTCGTGAATTACCTGAGAATTTGTGATTCTGTACATACTGCCATGTTTTGTGTAGCGTTCCTGTGCTGCTTTGACTGTACATATTGTTGTGTCAGGAGTAGATGGCACAGATTCTTCTTCCTCTCATTCTTCTTATTTTATTTATGAATTACTAATTATGATTATTATTAGTGTTATTATTATTATTATTGTTATTAATGGTGCGTCTTGTTGCGTCAGGAGCAGAGGCCTCCATCGTCTCTGGTGGGTTCAATAAAGGAGGAGAAGCTTCCGCCGTCCCCCGTGATGCCGGTGGAGCCCTTCAGCCCCGCCCTGAGACCGGACACACACAAACACCCCGACACGAAAGCCATGTCCGGCCACGGACCACAGAGTGAGTTTATGTGTGTGTGTGTGTGTGTGTGTGTGTGTGTGTGTGTGTGTGTGTCTGTGTGTGTGTGTGTGTGTGTGTGTGTGTGTGTGTGTGTGTGTGTGTGTGTGTGTGTGTGTGTGTGTGTGTGTGTGTGTGTGTGTGTGTGTGTGTGTGTGTGTGTGTGTGTGTGTGTGTGTGTGTGTGTGTGTGTGTCTGTGTGAGCATACGCATTTGTGTGATTATGCTGTGGTCACTTCTGGTGTGCTTATTTCCCCCCACTTGATCTGACTCCACTTTTTGATTTATTTATTAATTAACTTATTCAATAATTCATTCATTTATTTAGTTGTTTATTTCTTTATTATTGTCCCAATATAATAATATTTCACATTAGCAAAACAAATCCTGGCTAACGGTCCACACTCCAACGTTCTGTCGTGAAAGTAGTCTTGGGTCTGTATCTTGGGCAGGATTCAATTTTTTACATTTTGAAGAAAGGTTGTTTTGCGACATGAAAAAATAAAGAGCAAATACAGACAGAGAATACCTGAAAACGTATGTAATTGTGCTATATTGTGATATATATCGTTATCGTGATATAAAGTAATCCATATCGTGATATAGTTTTTTTTCCATATCACCCAGCCCTAACCAATACCCTGAAAAGTAATAGTTGTAAGTCGCTTTGAATAAATGAAAGCGTCAGCTAAGTGTAATGTAATGTAATGTGTGGCTATCTGCTGTGTCTCCAGGAGAGCCCAAGTCTGAGAGCTCGCGGCCTGTCATCCGCTCCTCAGAGTCCAGCATGCCTCCCATGCAGGACGACAAGAAGTTCAAGCAGGAGTCTAAAACGTCCGTCGCACCCAAGAAAGGACAGGTAGGTCACAGGACTGTGCTCCTTACACAAGCACAAATATAGTATATGCCAAAAAAAAACACGACATGACACAATCATAATACATTTAGTAAAGCTTGGTAGAACGATGATTTTTCTTCTTGGTAGAACGTTTTTCTTTTTTGAGACATTCTGGCAGAAGATTCACAACAATTATGCTTAAAGGAGCACACGGCAATCCCAGAAATGTACCATAGAGCAGCAGGTAAAAAGCATGCTGCTTAAAACTAACATGTCTGGGCCCTGCTAACGGTAGGGCACTGGGTTACTACGCTGCTGACCCGGGTTCGATTACGGCTTGGGTCATTTGCCAATCTTCGCTTTCCCACCTCTTTCTCCCCACTCATTTCCTGTGTCTCCTCCACTGTCCTGTCAAAAATAAAGGCAAAAGTCCTAAATAAATATTTTTTAAAAACCCTAACCTGTGTGTATGTGGCACTTGGTGATGCAGGACGTGAAGCTGAAGAACATGGGCGGCTGGGCGAGCCTGGTCCAGAAGTCCACCTCCTCTGGGCCGTCGTCGGGGTCCAAAGCGTCCAGCGAAAGCTTTGAGCAGTTCCGGCGTGCGGCGCGCGAGAAGGAGGAGAGGGACAAGAGGGAGAAGGCCATGAAGGCCCAGGCCGAGCAGGCCGAGAAGGACCGCATGCGGCGCGAGCAGGACAAACTACGGTGAGGAAGAAAAAAAAAACATTACAACACTAACAACATGATACGATATAGCGACAACATAAACCGCTACAAATACAATTGTCTAAGGAATCTATACGCTTAACTCTGGGACCCAGCAGGTTTGATTTCCAGCCGTAGAGGTCCTTTACAACTGCTCAAGTGGCAATAAACGAAACCAAACAAGCAATACGAGGTCCTTACCCAATCCTGCCTTGTTGCCTTCCATTTATCTCCCGTCATCTCCTTATTGTCTTTAAAGTCTACTAATGGCAGACAAAATCTAAAGGTGTAGGCTGCCGGTGCCGATCGTACTAATGCGTACGCGGCTAAACTGAATAGTGTTGGTTGTTTTGCATAGAGTTTGGGGGCATTGTCCATATTTTTTTTTATCATGGAATCACAGTATCATGTTTGTTGACTATGTTTTGAATCACCTGTGATGCACTAATCTAATGATTTGCATTAATCTAATGTGACATTGTCCTCATATAACCTTTGAACTTTTGAAAGTGTGAAAAAACCCAAGTGTGGTAATGAATATATTTGATTGTTTGTTTTGATCATGAATATCATTATCTGTATTGGCCACAGATTAGCCACAGCTGCTTAACTGGCAATAAACAAAAACCTGGAAGTCAGAGAATGTGCGCACATCAGTAGCACAGGTGCTGGACCAAACATTAGATTGCTGAAACGAAAATAAAGGTCCGCAAAACACTTTTTTATGCTTCCAAAAACATAATGGCACGACGTTTCACACCCTTAGTGCTAAGGATTTCAAACAGTGTTGTTGTGGACCTTTATTTTCTTTTCAATAAACAAAAACCTCCCTCCCCTCCCCTCCGTCCCTCTTGTTGTGTCCCCAGGGGTCGAGGGGACGATGAGGACGTGGTGCTGGAGCCCAGTAGCGGTCGGCAGCGGCAGCACGAGGAGCCTCGGCGGAGACAGCAGCAGCAGCAGCAGGAGCAGCAGGCGTCCTCTCAGCAGCAGCAACAGCAAGCTCCGTCCTCCCAGGCCCAGCAGCAGCTTCCGCAGCAGGGCCAGGTGCACTCGCCCGCCACGCCCCAGGCCCCACCCACGCCGCCCGCCGCCCAGAGCCCCATGGACCAGCACCAGAGGGAGATGCTGCGGCGACGGGAGCAGGAGCGACGACGGAGAGAGGCGGTGAGTTAGGAGGAGAGGAGCACACAGTTCAGACACAAGCTCAGACACACACTGAGCATGCACCCACAACTAAGACACACACACACACACACACACACACACACACACACACACACACACACACACACACACACACACACACACACACACACACACACACACACACACACACACACACACATGCGCGCACAGAGCTCAGACACGCACACGAACACCAACAGCATACAGGGCTTCTCTCTTTTTTCCCCTCAGGGAATCATTCATCTGACATGCAGTCAAATCACATTACATGTCTTGTGAGAATTTTGGATGCAAAATGCATAACAAAATGCTTTTTTTGCAGTGTTTAATGCATGTTTATTTTTCCGTCTTGTCTTTCAGATGGCAGCTATGGTTGACATGAATTTCCAAAGTGATTTAATGGCCATCTTTGAGGAGAACTTGTTCTGAGAAGGCTAACTGAACTTCCTTCCGGACTAAAAGGAATTTAAAACAAAAACAAAAAATCTGCAAAAAAAAAAAAAAAAAGATAACGGAAAAGCAAACTTCAGACCTTTAAGTCCACTGGGAGAACCGAAATGTTGTAATAAAGACGTCGAAACTCATGGGCGGGCCCACGGACATATTGAACCCTTTGATCTGGCCCAAGAAAAACTTGTGGAGAAAAGGAAGAGGGGGTAAAAAACACAAAAACAGAAGGCTTGCTTGACTGACTTGACAGGCTTCATTCATGAGTGGAAGGACGTTCTTTCCCCTGGCCTTGTTTTGCTCAGGCCAAGCTAGCTTGCCTTGTGGCTAGCTTTACCCCCACCAGCCTCTAAACCTTCCCATGGACGGGAGACATTGGCATGGCAGCAGAGGACGCGTTGGGGACGCAGTGAGCCCCGCCAGGCTGCTTTGTGATACGGAGAAATGGACCATTGAGGCCAATGCCACAACGCACCGCTGATAACGATTTAAATATTTTCAATGACGTGTCGTTTAAGGCATCTGTCTGTGAACTGCCATGTGTTGTGAGAAGGGGTTAAGGAAGACAAAGAACTTTTTTTAAAGAAATATTAATTTCCCTTCTTTTCTTTTTGTTTTGTTTTTTTGTTTTGGCCTTCTCTCTTGAACGCACCCATGCAGATTGTGGGGGTGGGGATGGATGGGCACTTAATTTACAGAATTTCAAGTTTGAGTGGCTTTTCTCCTGAGAGGAGGTGCAACTGCCTTACGCCTCTGACCTGTAAAAACACACAACAAACACATGCTACAGTACAGTACCACAGAGCCCACTCACCTGGACAAACGAACAAAGAAATTATTCATAATTTACAAACCACAGAGGAGTGTTACAATGTGCAGATGTTTTTCATTATGTAGGATCTACTGTAAAAAGGTATTTTCTTATTCTATTACCGTTTTTTGATTTTGATTTTTTTTGCCTTTTCTTTTTTTTCTTTTCTTTTCTTTTCTTTTCTTTTTTTTACATTTTAACCCTCTTAACAATGCCATTCTTCATCTATGTCTATGCCAAACAGTTTACTTTTATGCTGAAGTGGTGGTCTCGAAATTCTTTTAACTTTTTGTCTTTCTTAATTAAGATATAAATATATTTTTTGTTCAGTCCCCCACCCAGTGGGCACAGCTAGCCTGATTAGTAAATAGACTAATATATGCATAACTCAGTCCCTACACACGCTGTTTAAAGGGCAAACCCCATAAGATATGATATGCATCCATTCTTCTGTCCTTCATGTCACTTATCACCTACAGCAGACCAGAGCTCCACTCACCACAGGACCGCTCGCCTCGCTGGCATTCAGCCTTCTCGCTGAGATTTCTTGGGTTTGGGATTTTATATACTTTCCAGTTAATAAAGGTAAACTTTGAACATGTATGTCTATTGTACAAAGAAATGCATTTTTGGGTGGGTGATTTTTTTTCCCCTCCTATTAGCAATCTGTTTCATCTTCACATCTTTGTGGCATTGCTGAAATTTAACACCTGGTTTGTGTGGCTTTTCTTGAGCACAACTGATTATTTTTTGCCTGATTGAAGCTCTGACTCCTTGGGAGAGGGAGCGCTTGGAAATGGAAGAAATGGAGAAGAAATGGAAGCTAGTCTTTTGCATGACTCCTACTTTTCTTCACCAATCATTTAAACTATGACTAAAAACAGAAACTACGCTGTACTAGCTATAATAATAATAAACACAAAATTTGAAACAAACAAAAAACAAAAAAAACTAAAACAGTTCTGATTTTATATCATTGTTCTTGTTCAATTCTAGTGGATGTGTTCTAATTCTGTTATTTGAGACAGTGAGGGGGGGTTGGGGGCACAACATGAAACCTTGACAGATACTGAGTTTCTCTTATGGTGTATTTTTCTCCAGTGCCTGTATTGTATTGCAATTCTAGTTGGCATATATTACGTCGGGGAGGGTTGGGGTGGGCGAGTATTGGTTGGCTGAAGGTTTGGGGGGGATAGGGGGGAGGGGCATTTTAGGGAAGAGCTTGTGTAAAAATGCAAAAAAAGAGCAAAAGTCAGCATTTTATATTTTACCCAATTACAATATTCAGGTTTAAATTCTAGTTTTAGCTGGACGTGTATGTACCTGGTAAATTCTTTTGTCCCCAACTTTTTTCTCTCTCCCCCAAGTGTACATGTTCATGTTGGCACAGACACTTATCCATTGTTGTCAGTTTGTGTGCATGTGTATGTATGCATAATTTGTGTGCGTGTGTATGTATGTATGTAAGTATGTATGTTAGTGTGTGTATGTGTGTTGAATGGTTTTCTTTGGCACAGGAATTGTCTTCAAAACATGAAAACACTTGCTTTGTTAGCAGCATTCATCTTCTTGGTTCTCTCCGGACGTTCACATGTTTAACTTTATATATAAATATATATGTTATTGGTTCATTTGGCCTATGAAAGATAAGGGTAAGAGAAGACACTTCATTAATCAAGCCTTTTCATGTGTACCTGGTTTCCATGGTGAGCGTTCGATGTTAATGTGCCATAGATATGACTCTCCAGAGAATGTGCTGACCTTGTTGCTCAGCTGAAAGTTTGCTTTATTCAGGTATTTTATTTTATTTCACATTTTCTTTTTATTTTTCTTTCTTTTCTGTTTCATTTTTTGTTTTTTTGTTTTTTGTGTTTTAACATTTTCCTCGACTCTTGTTTTTGGTATTTGCGTGGGTTATCGAGGTCAATGATTCAATCTGTTATGATCATGGAATAAACTCATCTCTTTTATAGAAAATTAAAAGGAAACAAAAAAACCCCTAATGTCTGGTCATTTATGTGTTAGAATATTTGGACTGTTTACGACGTCAGTAATAATGGGCATTATGTTGGATGTGTTAATCATGAAATCAAAGTGTTCGTCAAAGGGAAAGTAAACTGCAAACTAGTACAGTAATGAAAAATAATGTGTCGCTCAGTCATGACGTGGTTTAAATCGCTAAAAGCCAGATGGTGTCCACCCTCAAAGCAAATGTGAAGTAGTAAACAATAACAATTGTGTTGGGTGCACACCTATCAACTGGGAAAAATATATTTGAGAGGATTTGGCTTTGATTAAATTGTAAGGTATCTATCTAGTAAATTGGAATTTACTTTAGGTGATTACATCTATGTCAAGTTTTGTTTTCTACACAATGGTGAGTTACTGCATGGGCCTTCAGAGCCCAGAATTTCAGAACCCTCAGAACCCTGAATCTCAGGCCTCCACGTTGATCCTTTCCAGAAATATGATGGGAAAGTTTATTTTATCCCGAAATTCCATTTAAAAAGTGAATCTTTCATATATTATGGATTGCCCACATTTGAGGGCCTGGCTCTCATGCAGACCATTCGTGCTTCGTGCATCTTCGTTAAACTCTGTGAGCTAGCACGAACCATCTGCGTGAGAACCAGGTTAATTTGAGGGTACTTCAGTATGTGTGTTTATTTGCACATATTATAGACTTTCAGCTTCGAAAAAAAAAAAACCTGGGAAAATTGCATTTAAAAAATTACTGTCCTGCAGCCAATGGCCATTCACCTCTATTACCAAACCTGGTTTAATGTACAAAACTGGACTGTGGCTGAATGTGGCATTGTACAGAATTGGATGTCCAGACTATATCTTATCAGCTTTCAATTGCTGTCAGGTCCTCAAATTCATTGATTTTCAATGGGGTTTTTCTTTAGGTCCTGCTAGTTTGATTGCACTTACTAACCAAGTATTGAGCATGGCATGTAGTTTAGAAAGTTGTCTATTTTGGCTGATTTAATGTGATTCAAATTTCTCTCTTTTTTTCTGAGGAAAATTGTGATTTCATCACACAATTCGTTTTTTTTTAAATCCTGTCTTCATGGGTTTTTTTTTTTTTAGCTGGGAGCCCAACATTAGCCTGGGCTAGCCATGTGCGGAGCCAAAATCTTTGGGTGGTGAACATAGGATGGCTTCGCCAGGCTAGCCCAACATAAGAATAAACAATTAAATAGGTACTTGGAATAGTTTAAAACGTGAGCCGTGTGGAAGTGGAAGTTAAGCATATTTTTGATGGAATTATGTAAATTAATAAACGTTTCAATGATATTCTCTATTCAACTCTTTCTTAAAGAATCTGTACTCATTTATGGATTAACAGATAATTATTTTCTCATTAAGGATCTGTAATGCACTTCCAATATTATGCATCCTGATATCATACTGGGGGGCTGAAGCTGGAACTGGTTCATACAAGTCTGGCCCATCTTTGACCTTTGTTTAGCTTTGATTAGACCACCCATTTAGTGTTGTATTGTTTCAGTAAACTTCTGCAATGTATTTCCTTAAAGTATTGCATTAAGTTTTCACTAAGACGTTGAACTGAACACTTTGTAAAGTCTTCCCCAGAATGAAATATCCCAACATCTTTTACATGACCAGGGGATGTGTCTTTTGACAGTGATATAAGTGATTGCTCGTCACGATTTCCCACCACAGTCCTCCAGACCTCAACCTCACTGAGATTTTTTTGGATGTGCTAAAGGCTTTCCCCATCACCAGTACCAGATCTTGGTGAATACTTAACACAATGCTGGATGGAAATAAATCCAGACATTGTAGAGGTTTATTGAAACAATACAACACTAAATATATTTGTTATATATTTGACTTAATCAAAGCTAATGTCAGTCCAACAAAATACTAGTGTGTACATTTACCCTTTTGTCCAGGCAGTGCATTTATGTCATTAGTGGTAAATAATAAGGCCTGTCCTTCATATGGCACAGGCTTCATGATTCAGGAGACCGGGGCTCCTCCATGAAATACAGATTTTGTATGTCATCATCTCTCCTCACTAGTCCAAGCCATAGCCATGGAAGTAAGAATTAGGCTAATAGGCCAGTCAATCTAGCCTTTGACCCAGGACGAATTGCAGTAGTCATCATTCCAAGTTTTCTGTAATCCCTAGGCATGTCTAAATGACATTAAAAATCTATTATCTACAGATTTTCATTTTACTGGAACATACTTATTTTCAAGGTCAAAGTTGGAGATTTCCCATTCTTTTTCCATAGGGAGACAATATAGGAGATACTTGGTGAATGGAGTAAAATTTATAATATTGTAATGCATGCAAGGGGGTTTAAGGATCACTTAAAAGTAGGAACCATTACCATTGCAATTTGTCCCGTGTTTTGGCCTTTTTAGAGCTAGATTGACAGGCCTATAGTCCCATTTACACAACTATGGCGGCTCATGGAGCCTTTGACACATACAGTGGTATAAGTAAGTTTGGCACCCTTTTGGAAAATCATTACATCGTTTGTATCTCTTTGGCATATTATGTTAAACCGTAGGGAAAGAGAAACATTTCAGTTGCTCCAGAAATCCAATGCCTTTAACCATTATAATGTAACGCATTTTTTGTGTGGTATTTTTGTACCCTATGTTTTTCGCCCAAAGCCCATTAAATGACCGAGTATGATAGTGCTGTATACATCAATAGGCTACTTTGATTTTTATCTTAAGAGGACCATGGGTGCATCCCAATATGTGACCTTGCCTCCTCCACTTGCCTCCTCCACTTGCTTCTCGTCATAATGACATCACTGACAACAGCATTATATTTCCATATCTTGCAAAAGCTCAATTGTAAAGTCTTTTTCTCATTTGCAATAGGGATGGTGAATGAAAAACAGTCCCTCAAAAGTTGTTGTGGCGAGGCTGACAGCTGGGAAACTTTATCGTTTTCTCCACGGAGGAGGGGCCAGGAGGCGGGACGAGGAGACAAGCACAAGTGGAGGAGGCAAGGACACATATTGGGATGCATCCCCAGAGTCCAAATCCCTTAGGAAGCCCACATGAATAATCATGTACAGAAAAAAAAAATGGAGAAAACGAGAAATGCTAATTCATATACATATATTACTTGCAGTTTGACAGTACGTGCAATTTCATTCACCATTACTCAAGAATCTTTTTTTTGCTGTTATGAAGTTCTTATTTATTGAATTGACAAAACAATGCATCCTTTCGTCGTTCACACAGCCAACACAAACTCAGCAGAGATTACCTATGTTTAGTATGACGTGCGTTGGTTTGACAAACAAATAAATTCAATCACAGCAACAGTACAATTCTCTTCTTGACAGACGCCAAAATACCCAAAACCAAGCATGTCTGCATTAACATGTCAGACACAATTTATTGTCTTTCCCCAAAGACCAACGCAATATGTGCGTTTTTAATTTGAACTCCTGTGTGTGTGTGTGTGTGTGTGTGTGTGTGTGTGTGTGTGTGTGTGTGTGTGTGTGTGTGTGTGTGTGTGTACAGGCAACTGTGTTTAAGGTGTGTGCATGTGTTCAGTTATCAACATTATCTAAATATATTATTAAAGGAATAAATGCTCAAAATGGCAATATTCGGGTGGTAAGACATTTTGGGGGTGAAAGAAATCCATCATGGTAAGCCATTTTTTTTAATATAGGTCCACTATGGTGAGCAGCAGTTTTTTATGTGATCTGATTTTAGCGTCTGCTGGTGGAGCCGCTCTTGCGCTTGCCCGCCAGCAGGTGTTTGGGTCGCAGGCTGAAGATGTGGCGATCGGATTCGCCTTTGCGGCCGTCTCTGCTCATGGGCCCCTGGGACTTCTTCATCATGGTCTTGGCCTTCTTCACCATCTTGCCGTCCCTCATGCCAGACTTGTCTCTCGGCGGCCTGGATGCGCTCTGGCTGCGGGTGCGAGAGGTGGCCACCTCGGAGGCGTCGCGCTTGCGCTTCTTGGCTGCGACCACGCTGCGGGAGCGACGGGCCTTGTCGGCGTAGTGAGACTCGTCCTTGTCGGTCATGTCCAAGCCCAGACCCGACATCTCCTTCTCGATGGTCTTGCGCTCCACCTTCTTAGCCGTGCGGGGCATACGCGGGCCCATGATTTCCTTCTCGCGTGACTCCAGAATCTTGAGTTTGCGCTTCTCTCGGATCTGTCCGGCCAGCTGTCGGATCTCCTTCATCTCCTCGTCCTCCGATTCGCTGTCGCTGTCGTACTCGCCCGCCTTCTCCTTGAGGTCCTCCTCCTTCTCCAGATCCTCCAGGCGTTTCATGATCTCCGGGTCGATGTAATCGGCGATGTTGTGGCCCTCCCAGATCTCCGGCACCTTGTCCTGTCGCTCCTCCACGTTCATCAGGTCCCAGTACTTCTGCAAGTCCAGGATGTAGTCGTCTCCCAGCTCCAGCTCCAAGTCGCGCTCCGTCTTGCGCTTGGGCGCCGCCTGGTCCACCTCCATGGCCTTGCGCCTCACGCTGGCGCCCTCCGGGATGAAGGCCGGCCTCTCCTTGTCGTCTCTCTTGGCGGGCACGGCCAGGTGCAGGCGGTTCAGCACGTCGTGCACCTTCTTGCCCTTCATCTTGTTGTCAACGCGGAACGCCAGCAGGCGGTCGCACGCCTCTGTCTTGACCTGCATGACGCCCTCCTCCGTGAGCGTGCTGCTCTCGATGACGGGGATGCCGTCGGCCTCCAGGTCCGCGTACAGCTTCTGGCTCTCCTCGGGGAGCTCGCTGATCTTACGCACGTCACACTTGTTGGCCACTACCAGGAGAGGCTTACTGGAGAACAGGGGGCGGATGCTTTGAAAGAGCTCCATCTGCTGGCCGAGGCTGTAACCGCACTGCTCGGACGGGTCGGTGATGTACAGGACGGCGGAGCGCAGGTGGGCCAGTGCCGTGATGGCTTGCATCTCGATGGTGTTCCTGTCCTCCAGGGGGCGGTCCAGAATGCCGGGAGTGTCCACCACCTGCCAGCGGAGGTACTTGTAGTCCATGTGGCCCACGAAGAGGGACTTGGTGGTGAAGGCGTAGGGCTGAACCTCCACGTCAGCTCGGGTCACCTTCAGAGGTGGAAAAAGTACAGAGAAAAATTGTAATCAGTCAATGTATCTTCACAAAACCTATCAATCTAAGTATCTCTAAGTATCCTGCTCAAGTATCAGTACTTACGGTAATACCCATTTAGAAATCTACTTGAGTAAAAGTAAAAAGAATTTATCTCTCTTTTTTTAAATGACTTCTATTATTGTCTGTTTATGTGCGTGTGTGCACTCTTAAGTGAACCCTGGACAATTGGCGCCGTGCGGAAGCCTTCAGAGCTGGTGTGTGAATGTGTATGCACGTATTTTGAAAGGGCTTTGAACTCAACTTCATAGTTGTGATAATGCGCTATATAAATACATTTTGTATTGTATTGTATTGTATTGTATTGAAAAATATAATGTGAGTAAAAGTTACTTCGTTGACAGGAATTAACTGTCTGGGGCGATTGACGTGACGTTACATTTTCATGCAACTTTAGTTTTCGATGAATAACTTGTAAATTAGGGAGTGCATGGAAAGTTAAAAAGGTGAGCACAACTCTAAGTTCTTTATATATTTCTATGGTTCTGATAACGATGCATGTGTCCATTTGTGATGTCCTGTGGTGTGGTGGCTCTTGTTGAAATAAAGCAGTGTGTTTACTTGTTTGATGGTTTTGTATGTTTACTACAAAAACAAATGTATACAGGATCACATGTCAAGGCTAAAACAATTATTATTCAGGCAACATTAGCCCCAAGGTCAGCCATGTATAGAAGGAGTTTAAAATCAGTGCTGTGACATGTCCTGACATGTCCTGCAGTGTGATGCAATATTTTGATAATAGTAGGCTTAGGCCTACAAGTTCTCAGAGGTTGATGATCATATGTAGTCAAACATTCAGCCCCCAAAAAACACATTTCCTGTTGTATTCATAATATTTTCCCCTAAAGTGTAGGCCTACTGTGGTATTTGGACATTTTTCCTCATCTTAGAAAATGGCAACAAAAAGCCCCATGGAAATTCCAGCACTAACAGTTATAAAAACGTGAGCCTTTGAATAATATAATTTCACATTCATACTTTTTTCCTTTCACACATTTTAACGGTGCACTGTGTAATATTCTTGGTAGTTTATTTCCAGAATGCTGCCTATTCACAACTGGCAACTTTTTCACCAAAATAAAATTCTAAGTAGCCTATTCATTATGACTGGGAAAATTGCATTTTACATACATGAAAAGGGGAGTCTTCTCCGTTGTATGCTATTTTGAATTTCCAGAATATATTTAGCTACAAAACATAGCCTACTGTGGTCACAGTAATAATTAATAGTTAATCGTTTCGTATTCTATCAAATTTGGCAGTAGACAGCACAGTCTGAATGAGCAGCATGTTGCAATACCTACTCTGGCCACCATCCTACACAGTGTACCTTTAAACTAGCAGTTCACCCTTTCGGCCTACTTGTCAACTTTTACTCAGTAGGCCTTCTCAGGCCTGGTTTCACTGTGATTGAGTAAAATACTTGGGTTAAAAAAAGTACTCGTTTTCAAAAGGTAAGGGGATTGATACTCCCAACTGAGTTCGCTCCCGGACGTGCGGTCCCAGGTGTTTCTATCACTCCCGGACGTGCGGTCCCACCCGATTATATTTCACGTATTATCATATACTGCCACATACAAGCAATTTAGGGTTAGGTTTAGGGTTAGGTTTAGGGTTAGGGTTAGGTTTAGGGTTAGGGTTAAGGTTAGGGTTAAGGTTAGGGTTAGGTTTAGGGTTAGGGTTAGAAACAAAAAACTAACATCAACAAGATAACTGGCTCCGTCATATGGCGGTGGTACCGATAGTCTGGCTAGTGGGAGCGAGATGAAATGGGAGCGTCCTGAGATGGGAGCGTCAATCTGGGAATCGTTTTAAAATGACAAAGCACTCGTACTCCGGTAGCCTACAGTAACTTGGAGTAATGTAAGTAATACTTTCCACCCACCTTGTTGATAAAACTGGACTTTCCAACGTTGGGGTATCCACACAACAGCAGAGTCCGGGTGTTGGGATCGATGGTCGGCAGACGGGACAGATGCTGACGGACTTGTTCCAGGTATTCCAGAGATTGCTTTTGGCGTTTCAGTATAGTGCACATGCGACCAAGCGCCGCTCTCTTCAGCTGCTTGCATCGATAGAGGGAGTCGCCATATTTCATCAAGCGACAATAATCTTTCGCCACATTGTCGATCAGGTTCTTAGCGATGTTAATTTGTCCCAGTGCCAGTTTGTAATGGTCTTTGTCATAAAGAACGTTCATCAAATCGGCATAGAATGGGTGTATGTCGTCCAGCTTGGGGAAGTCGGCGAGTATCTGCGTGAGTCGGTCGTGGTAATTCTGCTGCGTGAACTTCACTTTCCTCATATAGAAGTGTCGTATGCGATGGATCTGGTAATGTTTGTGGACGACCGTCGGAGTTTTCCTTTGTGTTTTGGAGAGGGTGATGTCGATGAAGTCCTTTGAGGTGGGGACCACCATAATCTTTTTAAAATTGTACAGCGCCATGTTCGCGGACGACCACGTTGTTCACAGTCCGACGGTGGAAAGGATAGACATCGGCGACTGAAGATGACTTCAGAGAAAACCAGCTGTGATGCTTGTTATGAAACCTACGTCATCATTCCGCGCCATCACAAATCGTGGAAGAAGCAGGAGTAGTGTGAAGGTTGGACTGCTGTGCTTTGATCAAACATGGGTGTGAAAATAGAAATATTCAGAGTAAGTAATGGCATTATATGTTTTACACGTGTTTCGTCTTAACATGTAGCCGATAACTATACAGAAATACACAATAACAAGCTGGCTGCTGATTAATTAAGGTAATAGCGGTCACGGAAGTGTGGGTATGCTACCGAGCTATCTGTAGCTGTAAATGGTGATGTAACCTGCTTTTTGTGTTAAAATTGTTCTATTGTTAAATTCATTGAGTATACCCATCCATTTTAAACACACAAAGTGATATTAACTGATATGTAAACACATGCTGTGAGATAAAGTGACATTTTGAGATCTCACAAATGTCAGTGTTCACTGGTGTGGAGACGTTGTGAAACGGTTGCTTTGGCATGTTGGCAGGAATAAGTGGTAAATATAAACATGAAGAGTTTGCGGGAATTGCTGGTGGACAGCGTCGTAGGCATAGATGTAAATCACATCTGACTCGTGTTGTGTGTCCTCCCCAGATGATGCTGTACTTGTCCTTCCCCGTTGCTATGTTCTGGGTATCAAACCAGGCTGAGTATTTTGAGGAGTACATTGTGAAAAGAAAGGTCAGTGTCTGCAATTCAAGTGATCTGTTGTAAGCCATAGCTTCTTTACAGACTTAAAATTATTTATAACTGATGTGTTTCTGTCCACTTGTTTTTCTCTCTCATCCATACGGTCCCATATTGCAGAGGGAAATCTTCCCACCAGATGAGAAGATGCATGTAAGTGTTGACTTTTTTGTACATTGTAATTGCATACATTTGTTTTTTAACCCTCTAGCTACCATAACGGCCGTGAACGTCCGGCTGGATCTGTACCAGAACGGCCGCGGCCGGTGTGAAAGCTTTTCCAATACACCCGGAATCCAGGAATGCATTTACGCAATGTTACTAAAATCGCAGCGTACTTGCTTGTCAGAATTGAAGTCCTTGCGTAATTGCCATGGCGCCACGGAATTAACGCCAGAGAGAAGCACAGCTGGCTCGAAGGAGCGCGAGAAGGTTCAAACAGTGCTAGGCCTACCCATCAAAACAAATGCTCAAACCTTGTCATTCCATGAAAGCGTAAACAGTACATTGTAATCCTGCGTCTATGAAACAAATAACTGTTTGTACGCGTTACAGAAATATATTTATTCAATCATTCTCGTGGCATGAGTAAGATCCCACGTGGCACGGAAAGTTGCCGCAGTGAAGTCAACCCTTTTTAAAAAAAAAAAAAAAAGTGGTACATTTTGGAGCGTCTACCCGGTGTGCATGGAATATTATTTTTAGTGGAATGAGCATCCCGTCCTCCAAACGTACGGCCACTCGTCATTCAAGATGTAGGCTAGCCCATTTCAGGCATAGTTTTATTTGTTAGCATTTGAAGTTCAGATGCAAAAAAAAAAAAAAACCTAAATCAAAAGCTGATCCTGCTTCTATAGCCTATTTTTTGTTAGGGAACATCGCTGTTGGTTTGGTTTACATTTATGTACTTGATAATACATATAAATAGGCTAGTTAAATTACATACATAGAATTGAAAAGTAGGCTATGCATTTTTGATAGATTTGTATTAGGCCTATCTAAAAATGAATTTAGAACATTTATAGAAAAGGGTTTTGCAACTCATTTATTATCCTGCATCTGGAGCCAAATTCCCTGCCCATGAAATAGTTGCATTCAACAGCATGGATATGAAGGTTTGGAGTCACGTCAACTGTATTTGTAGCTTTAGGCGCCATAGTAAAATTAGGCTATGTAGCCTAGGCGTATGGGCATAATACTCTTTAGCCTATTCCTCGGAACAATTCGGAACAATTACGATTTCACACAGCCTATTCTGCTTGGCTTTGGGTGACAGATGTAGGACTGTGAGGCAATTCGTCTTGCCCACATTATGGCAATTTTTTAACTGTGAAAACTGGGCTTAAGTGAAAGGGAAACACAGTTTACATACCCTGTTGCTTTCTCATCGCAATTTCAACCTAGGCGTAGCCAGGAATAGCCTATTCTACACTGACACATCGGGAGTTGTTTTCAAAACTAGACTAAAACATTTTCCCGACTAGGCTACTCGCGGGCATTCTGAGTTAGGCCTACAGGGTGAAAACAACACCTTAGCTAAACCGACGAAGCGACAGACATACAATGACACAGGTTGAAATAGTGAAAGGCCGACACCCCTGATGAGAGTTTTACATGTTGTCGTGGCTGGACTTGGAACTTGATAAATTCCTTCCTCGATTGTTCTTCTCGGGGATCATTCCACAGTAGCCTAATCCAGTCAGATGTTTGAAGAGATCAGACCACTGACTTGTAGGCTATACTAGTCAGTGGATCAGACCATTAAAACCCTGGATTCAGAATCACAAGCGCCAGAAAGCACGGGGATGAGCAATATGTTTGCATATCAAATTTCATTCGCCAAACGATGTGTGTGTGTTCTGACAGCTAGGGGAGACAGAAATTTCTGCGTGAACTGGTGTGTGGGTGGAGTAATTTAGTAGGCCTAAGTTAGTAGCCTTTGTCGGATTCCTATGAGAGTTTGATTTGCGTGTGCTTTTCTAAAGCACAATCAGGCAACACTGCAGAACAAGTTTTGTTTAGCCTGCAACACCCGCACACTGCAAAAGGTTGTCTGCGACAGAATGCAGCCTCATTGTTTGCAGTGATGTTGTTTCCGTAGGCCTATGTTTGAGAATTTGCGTTATCTATCTGCTTGGAAGTGGGCAGACCTAAATGCTGTATTTTGATGTCTTATTATTGTTAGGCTACCATTATTTTACTGACGAGGGATAAAGGGCACGATAGCTGATGCCATCTTACACAAATAGCCAACATTTGAATGTATGGGCTATGGAATGCTGACGCGCGTTGGCGTTGTAAGTGACTAGACCTACTTGTTTGTCCCACTTCGCTTTCCATACAAGCAGATGTGTAGTGCATACGAGAATTCCTGTGCAAATCACAAAAGCTTCCACACCGGCCGGAATATTTTCATATGAAAATACAGCTGAACGGCCGTCATCATGCCGTTTTTCCAGCTTTCAAACACTTTAGCTCAATATTACAGACCCTCCTCGATATACTTTCGGTATAAAAACTACATGTTTATATTATATTATTTTTCAGTATTTTAGATTTTATTACGAGATGCGCCGCTTTATGCGATTTGGCAATCTGCCGTCAATTCAAATGCCGGCCGTCCGAGATTGGATGGCTACAAACCAATGTAGACCTCCTTGCTACAAACACAACCATTCTGTTTCTACAACCAATATACACTAAATATGAAAACTTCCAACCCTCTCCGATCTATTTTCATGGTCAACAGCACATGTGTATGACTATTTAGGCTATTTTTAGATCATGTTGTTTTATTAAGCTTATGAGATGGTGTTCAACTGTGATGAGTTCTGCCATGGTCCTAAATAGCAAACACAACTGTCCAGCCGATGTCTACACGCTACATATTAAACATGTAAACTGTCTTCGGTGTGTTTTCAGAGTCAAACCATATGTTGGTATCCAACTATCTTATTTCCTGGAACAACTTAGAGCGTCAGCTCTGCGTAACAGCGCATCGTGAAGGAAGCGCAACATGGAACAATTGGTTACTCATTTTGCGTGTCAGCTTTGGCAAAGCAGTCAAGGACTGTTACTACTCCACGTTGTCCTTCATAAAAATGTGCGCGAAGACGTTGAGTTGAATGCTAACTTCCATACTAATAGCCTACCAACGTGGTGTTTGTAGCACATCAATTCCGGTCAAAGTCGGTGATGCCTGGCGCGTCTTACCTGTGCCACATTGGGAGGGGAAACTTCCTAGAGCTCCATTCATGTCCTGTCTGCTATCGCGGACACTTCTCCGGTTATCCGTACACGTCTTCGGCATGGTTTAGTTCAAACATTATTAGCTAGTGTAGTCCATTACAATTATACCGCTTGAAACCGCTTTAAAACAGGACTTTTGGGTGAACGACATTTGTTGTCGTCACATGATCATTGTTCAACTTTGACCCTGGATGGATGGATGGATAGACGGAAGGATAGATAGATAGATGGATAGAGAGATCGATAGATAGATAGATAGGCCTAAATATATAGATATATAGATAGATAGGCCTAGATAATATCGGATTTTATCACATTTTTATAATTTAATCCACATCAAAGGCACTCTATGGGAATACTGAACAATTAATTATCCATAAATGATATACCATTTGAAAGTGTGTTTTCTCTACTTCAATATGAAAGTAACTTGTAATTGACACTTCATTTCTTTTCAAGTTATTTGACATTGTTTAGAATATGACAAAAATGTCAATTTTTCCTTAGAATTCCTGGTAGGATTCCGGCCTATTCAAAAAAAATTCTGGTAGCTAGAGGGTTAATGAATGTCTGTGAGGATTATTAACCCTATTGCATCTCTCTCCCTCCTAATTTGTCATTCCCAACAGAGGCAAGAGCTTGAGAACTTCAAGGAGAAAATGCGGGAGAGAAAAGAGCAGCGGATCTTGAAACAGATGGGTATGGAGGAATGAGTCGGCAAAATCATCAAAGACTAAAGACTATTTCCTTTTGGGACCTTGGGTGCCTAAAGCCCAGAACAAGGCAAGGAATCTGAGAAGATTCTGGAATGCTGTTGCAGAATGATTGCAGAGTCTGTGGTACAGGACGGTGAGAGCGTGGAGATTTCCTGGGTTGGACGGTGAAGAATTTCTTATCCTCTGGACTTACTTTGCTTTTTTTTTCAGTTTGATTTTTAAACATTGCCTATACCCACATCTTCCATACTGGTCTCATTGACACTGCATTATTTATTTTCTGTGAATCAAATCATATTTGTATATATGCATATGTTTCTCTAATTTAAGAAAAATAGTGCATTGGCATTGCATTATTGCCTTGTCTGAAAAGAAACCTTTTTTGTAATTTACTTGGACTACACCCAATGGAAAACACACACACACACACACACACACACACACACACACACACACACACACACACACACACACACACACACACACACACTTATTGCTGAATCTTCAGGTGAACAAATATTTGCTGGGAAGAAAGCTTGGCTTGCAAGCAGAATCTATTACATAATGCATCAAAGAGTACAATATGAGTAATTTGTAACAACTGTATTAGCAGATGTCATATGATTTGTAAAAATCACTGTTTAATTGTTTTATGTCAGCTATTATGGTCATTTCACAGGAATATGTATGTGACTTTACCTAATAAAATAAACAATGTTTTTTCAAATCAGTTTTTGCATTTGCTTTTGTTTGTTTATTTGTTTGTAGAACCACACGATGTCATAAAGCTGTGTAGAATTTCCCCAATATGTAGTCGGTCAGGAGTGAGCAGCTGGCAGCGTGGCCAGATGGACCATGGGAGATTTGGGACCGCTCTCCTGCAGGCCAATGCCTTTGTGAGGAAACAGCTCTGCACACACAGTTTCTCCGTCTCCTTGTTTTTGGATGAGCTTGCTAACGTCCCCCGGGTTACCGGATGGCTTTTCTGTAAAGTGCGCCTGCTCGACGGCAGCTACAAGGAGGAGACTGAGAGGTGAGAGGAAGGTGGGTTGAACCACGGATATGTCCCCCCTGTGTATATCTGTGGATTCAGCGATATTGATCGACAGTATTTTGATTATGTATATCCATGGGTTCTAAATTTTTGTTTTCCCCCTGGCTGCGCGAACCTAGCTGCGCGCAACTCAACCTCTGATTGTTGGAAACTGCTGTCGGTCAAAAAATTAGCTCACGTGGTTGGCTGCCAGTGTCTTGCCCCTCCTCACAATATAGTGTTTACAAACACTGTGAACGCATGTATTTGATGCCAGTTTTTTGTTGCTTTTTTTTTATTAATATATTTGAACTGCTTGTAGCAATGAGGTATTTCAGAACACAGTCCAGTGGAGGAAGGAGTTTGTGTTTCAATGCAGAGCCACTGTCAATGGATCAACAGGAGTTCTTGGCAGCTGCATATGCAGGGTTTCAGTTCGCAAGGTCAGATAAACACCCACAACATGATTGAGTTCAGGATTTGGATGTTTGACCTACGCAACTGCTATAGTAGAAAATCACTTTACTCTTGTCAATGTATTTTTCCCACCAGGACAAAAAAGGTGGGAAATGTTTTGACAAGGTAAGGACGACTGAAGGTGTCTTTGCCTTACAAAATGATAAACTTTATAGAGTTTGAAAGCCTTTTTTTGAGGTTTAGGTTGTGTCTTTTTTGATGCAAAATGACCCACTCTAGGTTGGCTATGTGGATCTGAATCTGGTGGAGTTCATTGGCTCTGGATATGTGACTCGCCACTGCCTCCTGGAGGGGTACAGCGGTAAACACAGCAAGTCGGACAACTCATTTCTGAAGGTGCTTGATGAAAGTAATTCTGCTCCCATTGAAACACATTTTATGAATATGATATGATTGATGTTGAGCATTTTGAAGAGTATAGTGATTGACTAAATTCCACCAAAATATAGGTCAGACTGCATCTGCAACTTCTTGAGGGCGATCCCTGTTTTCGAGTGTAAGATGACACAGATCATGTACAATCTACATTCAGGACAATTCAAACAATTAACATTTGTATGTTCTCTTAAAATAACTTAAAATGTTATCCACTTTTCATAAATGCCATGTTAGGCCTGTACAACCAGCAGTTTCCACCACATCCGTGACCCCAGTGGGAAGAAGTCTATCAACGTCTCCCCTTAACTCTCTGCCAATTATGGTTGCGGATGAACTCTTGACCCATCTGCCAGAGATCCCTAGTGGGTCGGTGGAAGACACACTGAACTACTACGGCCACTGGACCAATGAGGATCATGACGGGTCTCTGAGAGCAGAGTACTATGCGCGCCTGGCTGAAACCCGTGTGGATGCCTGGGAAGTAGTGGACAGCCTGTGCCGTGAAATCCTTGGCTCTCTGGAGCTCCAGCATCCCACGAATGGTGGAGCTCGTTGGTGATGAAGCACTGGGCACGATTGTGATGAAGCAGTGCTGCTTTTGATAGGCAGTGCACATGCATGCGCACTTTGCCAGTTTGATGCATTCCGGTTAGAATTTTCTGCGTGCTGCCAAGCAAAAGCAGCACTGCTTCATCACAAACATGCCCTATGATGCTTTTGCTAGGCAGCGTGCATGCACACTTTGCCATTTTGATGCATTCTGATTAGAAACTAATCAAACTAGCAAAGTGTGCATGCGCTCTGCCTCGCAAAAGCATCGCTGCTTCATCACTAACGAACCCATTGACATGCTGTATCTAGGTAAAGTTATAGGGCATTTTAACCCATTGACGCCTAAAGCATCCACAAAAAAGGGTGCTGAATGCCTGAGCCCTTTTCAAGAAAAGCTGCCCTCAGCTTATAAAAACCTAAATATCTCAGTTTCTGAAGCACATAAAAATATGCACAAAGTTGCATTTAAACGCTAAGACCCTCATATTTCATTAGAATGTGTTCATTCATCTCAAACAAACAGAGATTTTTGATAAAGTTGTCTCAAATCTCATGAGCCTGAATGTTGCATAATGCAGCTCCAGGCGCCAGGGCCAATGTTACGCAACGCAACATCAGGCATCAATGGGTTAAAGTGGAACTATTTTGAATGCTGTGATTCAATTCAGCTAAATTCATTTTGCTCTTTGACGAGAGTGTGCCCTAAAAAATCAGCCAGTTTGGACAAGGCATTCAATGAAAGTTAGAACGTAACATATATTTGTAAATTAATCATTATTTATTTGGATATGGGTGGGAGACGTGACGCCTTGTTTTTTCGTAACATTGGTTAAAATCCTACAAAACTGTTATTTTTCCTTTAAAAAGCAGATGTCAATGAAAGAAGATGTGATACATTATGTTTCATATTAGTCTTAGATGAGAAGAAACATTTTTGTTAAGATTTACAGTCCCAGGAAAAAGTTTGTACACCCTTTGAAATTTCTTACCTTTCTGTCAAAATTGGTCATAAAACATGGTCTGATCTTCCCGGAAATCACAAGAAGGAACAACCAGAGTCTGCTTTAACTAATTCAACCCAAACATTTACAAGTTTTCATATTTTCATTGGCCATAAGATGTAAACATTCACAGGACAGCAAGGCATAAGTAAGTACACCCTTGCATTCAATAGGTTTTAACCCTAAGTTATTCGCAATAACCTCAACCAGATGTTTCCTGTAATTGCAGATCAGATTAACAAAACAATCTGGATGTATCTGGTCTCCCTCTTCTTTAGAAAATTGCCTCTCGTCAGCAAGGTTTGTGGGATGTCTGGAGTGCATAGCTTTCTTGACTTGATGCCATATAATCTCAATTGTTTTTGTCAGGGCTTTGACTGGGCTATTCCAGAATGTGTATTTCATTATTATGAAGCCATTCTAAAGTCAATTTGCTTCTAAAGTATGGGTTGTTGTCACATTTCAGCACCCATCCTCTTGTGTGCTTCAACTGTGTGACAGACTACCTCACTTTTTTTCTGTAAAATATCTCGATAAACTTCTGAGTTCATTGTTCCACTGATAATAGCAAACTGAAAAGGGCCTGAGGCAGCAAGGTAGCCGCATATAATGATGCTCCCGCCACCATACTCAAAGGTGGAGATGATGTTTTTGGTGAAGGTGTGGTTCTCCAGTTCTCCTCCAAACATGACATTGTGTGTTCCCCTGAACAATTCAACTTTGGTTTCAACGTTGGTCTACAGAATATTTTGCAGTAATTCTATGAAGCATATAAATGCTTTTTCGTAAACCTCAAAGGTGCAGCAATATTTTTTTGGACAGAAACCCCATTAATTTTAGATTGGCAGAATGAATCCCATCTTAAGCTTTTCTTGGTTACATCTCCTCTTCTGAGTATGGTGGCGGGAGCATCATTATATGCGGCTACCTTGCTGCCTCAGGCCCTTGACAGTTTGCTATTATCAGTGAAACAATGAACTCAAGTTTATTGTGATATTTTACAGAAAAAAACGTGAGGAAGTCTGTCACACAGTTGAAGCACACAAGAGAATGGGTCCTGAAATGTGACAACAACCCATACTTTAGAAGCAAATCGACTTTAGAATGGCTTCATAATAATGAAATACACATTCTGAAATAGCCCAGTCAAAGCCCTGACAAAAAACAATTGAAATTATATGGCATGAAGTCAAGAAAGCTATGCACTCCAGACATCCCACAAACCTTGCTGACGAGAGGCAGTTCTCTAAAGAAGAGGGAGACAAGATACAAACAGATTGTTTTGTTAATCTGATTTGCAACTACAGGACAAGTCTGGTTGATGATATTGCAACTAACTGAGGGTTAAAACCTACTTAATGCAAGGGTGTACTTACTTATGCCCTGCTCTCCTGTGAATGTTATGGCCTCATGGCCAATAAAAATATGACAACATGTAAATGTTTGTGTGGAATTAGTTAAAGCAGACTCTGATTGTTCCTTCTTGAGATTTCCGGGAAGATCAGACCATGTTTTATGATAAATTTTGAAAGAAATGTAAGAAATTTCAAAAGGTGTACAAACTTTTTCCTGGGACTGTATATAAAGGTTTATATGTCAAATATCCTGCGGTGTGACTGTAACATTAATGAAACCTGGAATATAATATATATATATAAATTAACCAACAACATTTTGAATAATGTATGAAGCATTTGACATGATTGCATATATATTAACTTTATATTAAGATATGTGAATGTGAAAAAACTCAAGACAGTAATATTAACTACAAGTTCAATTTCGTAACACAAATTGCGTCCTGTGGGGTGACATGTATGTCAATGTTTGTGAACGGGCAGACTGTCTCCTAACCAGTCAGTACCTCAGTTATTGGAGAGTGCTATGGAAGCTTAAGGTGACTATTAACCTCTTAATATGTCTTCATATTGCAATGTTTATGTCATGCAATGCTTAGGTTCATTTTATGGTGTCCTGTGGTGTGACTGGTCTTATAGAAGGAAAAAAAGTTTTTTATAAATGAAAACTCATATTAAGATTAAACACAATATCATTATCAAGTTAGCATGAGCTCAGATGTCAGTCATGTATACAAAAGGATTCAAATGGCCATAATGCAGTGAATTTCCTGTGGTGCGACTTCATTTTCCTGCGGTGTGACATGCTTATGCAATGTGTTGATGCAGGACACATTTTCTCAAAAATGACAAAAATAAGGCGAAAATCCACGGACCACTAAGTGCTTTATTTTTTCTATTTTTTCCCAATTTTTTCAATCTATTTTTTTTACGCCCTTAAACGTCAACTACCCACATGCAAATTGCACACCACCACACAATAAAATGTTATGTAAGTTAGAATGACACACAAGTTAATACTTTGAAGACACATTAAATATGCCTATTAGATAAGGTGTGTGAAATGCAGGTGTGTCAAATGAAGTAAATTATCAAATGAACTGGTTTTCAGATGCAGGACTAGCCCTTTATGTCAGTGAAGATGGTTCTACAACTCTCGGTGTGTCTCCTAAAGACAGCAGGTAGGCATAAATAAGTTGCCATAGTGGGTGAGAGTGGACACAACACATGGACTTTGAAGCCGTACTCACTCACAAGCTTTTTTTTCTTACAGGGACCCAGGTGAGGGGATGGATAACATCATCATCATGAAATAAGAATAGTACATCTTTCCTCTTGTGAAGCTGCTGGAAGTATCAGCCCAGCTGCTCATGTGTTTGAGACTAATATAATATGCCCTTGACCGGCTGTGATTAAAAAAATAATTAGTACTATCACCACAAAAAAAGGTTGTCTTTATCTGTTATATCATGATTATATGTCACTGTGAGTCACTGTTAAAATACTAGGCCTATTACTGATGACTAGATTATTGATGAAATGATTACTGTTAAAATAGGCTAGGTCAGTAATCTTTAGTGCACTTTATTACTGATGAATAATATGATGATGCTATGGTAAATGTCAACATTTTGATGCAGAGTATAATATGTATGTATCTTGTGTTTTACTATCTTTATATGATGTAAATACAGTGCTGTATGTCTTTAAGACCTAGCATTAAATTTTAACCCTTATGCCAATATGTGATTCATACTGTAGGCCTATAAATACACATTCACATTAGCACATATGGTCACATACCACCAACACTGCATCACTGGTCAAGAAAGCCCAACAACGCCTCTACTTCCTGCGGAAGCTGAATCATGCCAGTGCACCACCAGCCATCATGACCTCCTTCTGCAGAGGAACCATTGAAAGCATCATCACCAGCTGTATCACTGTGTGGGGCGGGAGCTGCACTGACTACAACAGGAAAGCCTTGCAACGTATAGTGAACACAGCTGGGAGGATCATCAAGGCACCTCTCCCCTCCCTGCAAGACATCTACTCCAGCCGCCTCACCCGCAAAGCCCTCACAATTGTGAGGGATGAGACCCACCCAGCACACCTGATCCGTCTCCTGCCCTCCGGAAAGAGGTACGGGAGCCTACGATCCAGAACCACCCGGCTGGCAAACATCTTCATCCACCAGGCCATCAGAATGCTGAACTCCCTCCACCCCCTCCCTACATGGTCTGCTCCATTCAGGAAGCTAAAGGGGGATTCATACTTGTCGTGAGTGGCGCTAGTCTCCTTCATACTTCACTCACGACGATGGCGCGCGCCGTCACGTGACCTAAAATTTCGACACGCCCCCCGTCGTAAGCTCAAAATTCGGCGCGTGTCGCAACGTCGTGCACACGAGGATTTTTCTAACTTGTCGTGCGCCACCAGCGACCATGCAGGTAGGCAGACAAAGCAGGAGTTGCGAAGAGAGGCTACAACTACTGTAGGCTACTACAGAATGGATCCTGCATCATTTTGAGGATAATAAAATGTCATAGAGAGTTATTTTATCTTCTCTCTTAAATGTTGTTCAGTGAAACAATTGTTTACTTTGTTCAGAAGCACGTTGTGTTCGGCGATCTATTTATAAATTCTGCCGCCAGAACAATGCTCTCACATGGTCTTGGAATGATCTGGCAATGTAGGCTACAACAAAAAAATATATGTTTCGATGTGGTAAGTCACAAGTCAGACGTTCAGTAGCCCTACAGCAGCCGTGTTTGGCTTTCTATTTTATACATCAGTAGAACTCACGCTGCGAGTTGCGAAAAATACTGCCGTTTCTCTCATGAACAGCAGAGGGCACTTCCGACAATGCGAGCAAGGCGCTTTTGAAGTATGAACAGAAATATTCTAGTAAGAGGAGATAGAACAGGTACATAGAAATTAACGGTGAAGATTCGTAACGCAAATATGGCGTCTACCCGCACATCTCCCGCCTTTCTGGTAACAAGAGCCAATGTGCCTGCTGAGCTGCGTTGCCAGTGATCCAATCATCTGGCTGCATCGGCGCACGCGAAATTATGCACATGCTCAGTTTTGAAAAGCCGTTGCTCTCGTGCCGTTATGGAACTACTGCGCCTGCGCTCTGTCAAAAAAACCGTGAGAAAAGTGGCTCAAAAAGCTTTATTTTGACTCGTATGACACAACCAAGTAGTCTAGATTGATCAGTTTTTCACGGTCGTTTCAACCATATGGTTTTCACAACCGCTGGGTTCCCCTCCGTCCTATACTCAGTTTCCCCATTCATTTTTCCCATTGACTCTCAGATCTGGTCTACTTAATCGCGAAATAGCACCCCGGAGGCGTCACCAAGATGGCCGCCATATGTCCCCTCTCATTCTAGAATCTCTCTGGTATGAATAGTCTGTCGCAAGTGATGACGTCATTAATGGTTCTCGCGCCACTCGCGACAAAGTGCGCACGTGAAGTATGCAGAGCCCTTAAGACTATCTCTCGTTCTCTTTCTCTTCTCTCTCTCTCTCTCTCTCTCTCTCTCTCTCTCTCTCTCTCTCTCTCTCTCTCTCTCTCTCTCTCTCTCTCTCTCTCTCACACACACACACACACACCCCTTACAGTGTAGTACAGCACAGCTTTGACTTTTTGTATTCCACTATTGGACTGGACCTGCACTACCCCACAAGAACGCACACACGCACACTGTACCAGGGACTGCACCTTACCTGCACTACCTCAGTCCTGTCTGGAACATACACACACTATTGCTGCTGTCACTGTTATTATTTCTATTATTGTAATGTCTACATTCTATATTTATCTTATTCTGTTTACATGTTCAATGTTAAATGTTTATTTGTACTGTATTATTGACCACTTATTGTTAATCCATCACTGTACCATCACTGTTATCTGTCATGTCTTGCACTTTATGTCAGTCTGTAGAATGTGTATACGGTATGTCTTATTCTGGCATGGTAGGCTATAGAGAGAAAACGTAATTTCATTTCCCTTGTTGTGCATATGAAGAAAGTGACAATAAAAGCTGACTTGACATGACTTGACTTGACATATGTAAGGGAGTGGAGTGTTGTTTCTTGAGATCTCTCAAATGACAGGGCAAAGCACAAGTGAAAGGGAAAATCTTAAATGCAGAGTGAGTGTGTAGACTTCAAGATTTTAAGGGGATACCTTTGCACCTTGCACAACACCTGTGCATCTTAGGAAACATGAAACTACAGAAAGTCCCAGGATATGACGTGTGTTTTGTGGCCACTTAAAAAAAATGTTGCAGTCGGTGAAATCGGCGTACCCGGAAGTGTCAAGATGGCCCCAAGTGGACTGAAAGCTGTTGTCAACGAGAGTAAGTAAATAATAATATTTTGATCTAAAACCGATTTGTCATATATCTGTTGTTCTGTAATGTTCCGTTAGCTATGTATCTGAACGATGTCCTGCCTGGAACAAGCAATTAAACTAGCTGGCTGACCCTACGTCGGGTTGTAATGACAGATGGACACAAGCTTCCTTATTCCCTTACAGACTTGTCTCATTTAGCTAAAAACTCAACTAATGTGGTTGAACGAATCAGTTAAGTGTTAATGTGTTAAAGCTATACCGGTAGATTGATTACAAGTGTTAAAATGTGTGTAAACGAAGCTGTTTTAACTGGAATACTTGTCACCTGTTGTCTTGTGATCAACGCGAGTGGCAAAAGTTAGTCACTCTTTTACCAGATCAGTCATAAAGTCTCGCGCATGGTACAGGAAACTTTGTAGGAAAGGGAAACATTTAAAAACCGATGGAGGGCCAAGGTTTCACTACCTTGTGGGTGTTTCAGCTTCTCCGACGTATTTCCTCCTTCACGCAATCTTGACTTTTCATCATAAACTGACAATAAAGCACAATAGTGCTAGCTACTGGTGTAGAAATCCCCAAAAGGCAAGGCGAAGTTCCTAATTTGGGCATTGTTAGAACAACTCTGTATGGCCCTATATTAGAATTTGGGCAGTGTCACTTCACTGTCATAATTCATTGGCTTGATAATTATATCAGTGTGTTTACCAACACATTTCACTATTGTGTGTGCCAAAATGGGCATTATAAACCACACAGAATTGCAAGATTTTTGTTCATTTGGATGGGGAGTGATGCAAAATACAAGGCTTGATGTTTCCTCTGCTTCTCACAGAGATCATCAGCGGAGTGATCAAGAGTGTGAAGAAGGATGGAGAATGGAAGGTAAACTCAAAGCCAATGCTGATTTTGTTCAGTTAATTTAGTTTGTTTGTATGCCCGTGCCTGATTTGTTGGAGGAGTTTGAGGGGTTAATATTTCCTGCCATCCTCTCCTTTTAGGTGCTTATTGTGGATCACATGAGCATGCGCATCCTCTCTTCCTGCTGCAAGATGTCCGACATCATGGCAGAGGGAGTTACAAGTGAGTTCAGCAAATTCTCTAGATCGGGACAAGTTTTCTCACAACAACCCACCAAACACGCCCATGTGCCCACAGTGGGCAGTTGTGGGCAGGGCAAACACTGTAATCCCAAATGGGTCCAAAGGGGGGCAGCCTGTGTTGGACCCACAGCTGTTTCCTTCTTTTGGGAATGACAACAACAGTGTGAACGGCTAAAAGCACAAAACACAGTAGTCTAGAGATGAGTTCAGTTCAATTTGGCTTTGTATTATTTACAACACAACAAAATGTTATATCAGAGTTGCTAACATGAAGGCCATGGCTGTAATATAGAATGTAAGTAAAGCTACTTCTGGTGTTGTGAAGAACGCAGCACACACACATGCACACACACGCACACCCTTTGCAGGCCCTTAGAGCCAACGGATATAGGCTCATAATAAAACACTACTTAACTTGTACTTATAAATGAAACTGTAGGATAATTACTTTATCACCATGGAGTTAACTACCCTGCTACCTGATTTTTGTTTTTGCTGATCGTATTGCTGCTCCTTTTGCTTCGGTGGTTGTCATCCTCTCAGAGAAAGAATAACATCTGCCACCACGGTAGCTGTAGTCACTCCTAGTGAGAATCCTCAGTAAAACCAATACTAAAGAACCAGTGGTGTAGTCTACTTTTTTATGGTGGGTATACTGTATATTTTAGCATTTATTGAAGTGGGTATACTGTATATATTTGTGCTTTTCAAAACAATGGATCAATCAATTTTAAGTGGGTATACTGAAATCCCTTATTTTGACAAAGTTTTTGGTGAGGGCCCGCACACCTCGAATGTTTCTTTTTTAGCAGGTGCAGCTTTTCAAGGTACTCCAGTCTTCGTTTAACTCAAGGAAGAGCGCGACACTGCTTCTTCACAATTCACCACTTTTTTATTTTTATTTTTGTGCTGACGTTTCGGCACTAGGCCTTCATCAGAGGCCTTCATCACTCTGATGAAGGCCTAGTGCCGAAACGTCAGCACAAAAAGAAAAAAAGTGGTGATTTGTGAAGAAGCAGTGTCGCGCTCTTCCTTGAGTTAAACGTATACTGAAATCCCTGAAATTTAGAAGTGGGTATACTCCGCATACCCGCGTTCTACATCGACTACACCACTGTAAAGAACTGTTCTGGACACTCTGTGAAAAATGTAGTCTAACGTAAGCGAGGTTTGTTTTACACCACAGTTGTGGAGGACATCATGAAGCGCCGAGAGCCCATTCCCAGCCTGGAAGCCATCTACTTCATCTCTCCCGTGAGAAAGGTAAGGGTCGTTCCAGTGGGCTTTCCACTCTTGCAGCGGCCGGGCAGCCCATTGATTTTATTCTTATAGCAGCAGTAAGTAAGGACCTGAATCCCAACATGCCAGTGGAGCTGCCACTTGAAAAGACCACATCACCAAAAGGCCCCAGTGCACGAATAAAAAGTGCACTAACATGGTGTCCTCTGGGAGACGTAACTGCTAGGATTGTGCTGTATCCCCCCCCCCCCCCCCTTTCCTTTTCTCGGTTATATGCTCTGGCCTAGTCTGTGTGGATGCACTTTCTGTTTGTCTGTATCTTCTTTATGTGGCCCTAGAGTTGGAACATGAATCACAAATCTCAATAGAATGGTTGAATTATCCATAAGAGGCAGTGGAACAGTGCCCAGGGGCACCAACCATTTTTCAACAGTGGGGGGGGGCACCACAAGACACAAACATCAGAAATACTGTTTGTCAAGGGGGCACCAGTGAGGTTTATTGCCCAGGAGCACCACATTGACTTAATACACTCCTGCTCAGGACTGGTGTCTTGCTGAAGGCGCAGTGATCTTTTGATAATGGGTTTGGGGCTTAATACAGTTAAAATCGTTGGCTGTGGTTTATAAAGGTGGTAAAGTGTCTTATTTTTCATGTTAAGCGCTGTCTTGCTTTAAGACAAGTTAAAAGAGGGAGTATGTCGCTAAGCTAGTGAAAGTCAATGGATCCGTGTAGCATTTACATGCTACACGGATCCATTGACTTTCACTAGCTTAGCGACATGCTCCCTCTTTTAACTTGTCTTAAAACAAGACAACGGCTTACATGAAAAATAAGACACTTTACCACATATATAAGCCTTGGCCAACAATTGTAACTGTATTAAGCCCCAAAATAGTGGCTTACCCCTTTAATGTGGATGGCTTCCCTAAAACTCATCAAGCTCTTCTCCTCATTCAGTCCATCCAGAACCTGATCAATGACTTCAAGGACTCTTCCCTCACATACAAAGCTGCACACATCTTCTTCACTGACAGTAAGTACAGTATTTATGATTGCTGTGTTTAATGCTTTTTCTTCTCGGATCTGTATAGGCATTTGTAAGTTGAGACTCTATGTTTGCCTCTGCCAAGGAGGTTATGTTTTCGGTCGTGTCGGTTTGTTTGTTTGTCTGACTGTCTGTCAGCAGGATAACTCGAAAAGTCATGAACGGATTTTGATGACATTTTTGTGAAGTTGTTGAAATGACAAAAGGAACAAGTGATTAAATGTTGGTGGTGATCCGGATCCAGGAATTTTATAAAATATGATTCACCGTTAGGACGAATTTTGACATTCCAGTTTCTAACTCCACAAAAGCAAGTCAGAAGGACTTGAAAAAAAATTAGGGTGTAACATAGTCAAATATTCTACTATCAAACAGCTTCCTTGGCGGGGGTCTACACTCTGAGTGCATTTCTAGTTTTTTCTTTTGTTTGTTGAGGGGCCATAGAATTGACCATTCTGTCTGATTTGCATGTCACTTTCAGCTTGCCCAAATGAACTGTTTGCTGAGCTTGGGAGGTCCAAAGTGTCGCGAGTGATTAAGACGCTGAAGGAGATCAACGTGGCGTTCCTGCCCTACGAGGCACAGGTCTGTTTCTCTCCCCTACTGGACTAGTAGCGCTGATGATGGGCTAGACTGATATTTATTTATTAACTTGAATACCATTTTTCTGATTTACATTCAGCTCTTGTGTGCAACTTTTTCCTGTTTCCTGCCAAATCATTTTGGAAATATGCACAGAATAAGACACTCAAAAAGACAAAGGCACCGTCACCTTAACCTTTTGTACCTCTCTCTCCTAAACACATTTTCTGGCACAAAATAATAGGTAGTGACAAGGGACATGATCATTCATTTTCTTTCCCGTTTTTTTTTTTTCTCCAGGTCTTTTCTTTGGACGACTGTAGCTCTCTGCACTCGTTCTACAACCCCACAGCCAATCAGGACAAGAGTAAGATGATGGATGCTCTGGCCGAGCAGATCGCCACCCTCTGTGACACGCTGAAGGAGTACCCTGCCATCCGTTACCGCAAGTACGTCCTCACTACGCTCCTCAGGGGCAATTTGTTGTCTGTATTTAACCCATCGGATGGTAGCACGGATGCTGTCACATTTTACCACGGATAGAATTTCCAACTAGTTAAGAGATGGTTTAAAAATGATAAACGTGGCTTTACCATTTTGAACACAAAATAGTAACACTGTTGAGTGGCTGGCAAGTTTTTAAAGTGTATAGTATACAGTATGTCAGTCAGTGACTGGTGAAAGATTTAATTTAGCATACTTAATTACCATCCTTGATGATACACCCTGTCACTAAGTCATGCAAATCTGACTACCTATTGTGACATACTGAAGCAGTACGCTTTCATGAGTATATACAGTACATTGTTCCCTTAAGGCCAGGAGGACACACCATGTGTTTGCATAAGAAAATTCTCTGTGGGGTAACAGACTGGGTCTTGTACAGTATGATGATGTTGATCCAGTCAGTGCTTTTGTGTGTTGCCATTCAAAGGGGCCCGGATGAGAACTTGGCCCTGGCTGAGATGGTGTTGGACCGCCTCAATGCCCACAAGGCTGACAACCCCAGCATGGGAGAGGTGAGGAGACCTTTTATCAAATTACACTAATGAAGGTTTAAGCCGAAACATTGGTCAAATAAAATCCTATTGCATGAAGTTCTGAGTGTTTTCATAAAGTAACTTATTGGACCTCTGTGCACACCTCACACAGTGCACATTTACTAAACTGAAGTAGAGGTGAAGAGACCTTCATGGAGGGCTTTTCACACATGTGACGCTGTAGCATCGATGTTCACACCAATGGTTACCACATCTCTGAAATCACCAGACATATTTTGCATGCACTTGGGCCACACATGGCGTTAATAATGGGAGCCGTTGAAATGTTTGTTTAGTTTCTGTGGAAGTCTCCTTTCACATTAGCTGCCTGCTATTGACAGCTGAAATGTGTCCATTAACTAATTTCGATAAACTTCATCTGCCTTTATTTGATGGCTTTCGTGGTTTTGGCTATTCTTGGTGTGAACACACCCTAGACTCTCTAGAGCATTTAGCATAACTGCTGCAATAACTGCTCTCATCATTTAGTCCTCAGAACCTTTATTGTGTCCTGCCCTCTTCATCTGTGTGTCCTCTTTATTGTCTTCACTCTTGTACTTTTCTACTGCTATCAGTATCTATTCTGTTTCTATGTTGTAATGGCAAAGCCTAGTTGGTTTAGCGCTCTGTTTAGGACCGACCATTTTATGTTTTTTAATCTACCTTCCTCATATGAAAATATTTGAAATGACCTAGAGTGTGTGCTTTGACCCATTATAAGAAATTCACACCCTTGGAATATTGTATGAAAATCACACCTTCTTGGTTTCTGCTTTCCCTTCTGTTAACTGGGGCTACAGTAGATTTCCTTCTTGCTTTCTCTCTCTCTCTTGTGCTCTGTGCCTCAGCTGCTGTCCTCCTGAGCCTTTACATATTGGACTCTGCACAGAGTAAGCCAGGTTTCTCTTTCCATTTTGTTTTCATTTCCTGGTGTGAGAATTCCTTTGCCATGCTAGAAGCTTCCTCTTCTTCCTGCGTGTGTGTGTGTGTGTGTGTGTGTGTGTGTGTGTGTGTCTGTGTCTGTGTCTGTGTCTGTGTCTGTGTATGCGTGCGTGCGCGTGCGTGTGTGTGTGTGTGTGTGCGCGTGTGTGTGTGTGTGTGTGTGTGTGTGTGTGTGTGTGTGTGTGTGTGTGTGTGTGTGTGTGTGTGTCTCTGCGCATGCATGATTGGCTGCTTTCCAAATTCTTCTACTCGCGACTTTTGACCAGTGCCTTTTAACTATACCACCTCATCCCCAAGTTTTGTGATTTATTCATTTTTGGTGTGTGCGTGTGTTTTTTGCGATGACACAATGTTTTCTCAGCATCGAGTTACATATTTTTGTTTAACCCCCAGGCGTCT
Organism: Engraulis encrasicolus; assembly: GCF_034702125.1. Classification (NCBI taxonomy): domain Eukaryota; kingdom Metazoa; phylum Chordata; class Actinopteri; order Clupeiformes; family Engraulidae; genus Engraulis; species Engraulis encrasicolus. Next base: position 35,118,909 of record NC_085858.1, on the reverse strand, counting down.
GGACCGGACATCTGCTGTCCGTGCATATTTGCAATGCCTTTTTCAACACTACACCAACATAGAACTGAACTAAACCATGTGTGTTTGTGTAACACCTGAATGAATGCATGTGTTTTTAGAGTTCCTCCGTATCTCCCCCATAGCTAAGGGGAGCACTAACTCGGTTGTACCATCTTGCATGTTGGAATGCAACATTGAATTGCATCTGATTCACTCATTGGTCATTGCGCTGTAGTGAAAGCCCAAAAGGAAAGTTTGTGCGTGCGTTTGTGTGCGTGCGTGCGTTTACCTGCACGTGTGTGTGTGTTTGTGTGTGTGTGTGTGTGTGTGTGTGTGTGTGTGTGTGTGTGTGTGTGTACGTGTGTGTGTACGTGTGTACGTGTGTGTACGTGTGTACGTGTGTGTGTGTGTGTGTACGTGTGTGTGTACACGTGTGAGTGTGCGCCCGCGTATGTGTGTCTATTATAACATTTTTTGTGTGTTTGTCATTTCTAAGGGCACTGACAAGGCTCGCTCCCAACTGGTGATCGTTGACCGAGGCTGTGACCCCATCTCTCCCCTCCTGCACGAGCTGACCTTCCAGGCCATGGTGTACGACCTTCTGGAGGTCAACCAGGACATCTACAGGTTAGAAACCCGCATTGCACTTATCATCAATGTAGTTACCCAGCCAACATAATCATTTCCTCCCAATGTAATAACCGTTGACTCCAAATGCAATGAAATAACATGGATGATACCACTACGGATGCTAAAAAATGTGCCTTTCGTCAGCCATACATGTGAGATGACAATCCCCAGTCGTTGAACAATTGTTTGTATCTGTATGTGATGAATAAACTGTTCTCACTCTCTCTTACTCTTACAATTAAGTTAAATCTTGTATAATTTCATGTATTCTGGTCCATTGTGAAAACTGTAATGATTATGTGTGCAGGTATACCACAGATGTTTGCCTGCATTTTGTTACACTGTAGTCATACATGTGTCATGACAGTAAAGTTGTATCTAGTTTGATGTCTAATGAGTGAACTGTAATGATTGTGTGTGTGCAGGTACACCACCTCGGGCATCGGAGACTCCAAGGAGAAGGAGGTTCTTCTGGACGAGGACGACGAGCTGTGGGTGCAGCTCAGGCACATGCACATCGCCGACGTCTCCAAGTAAGGAAGCCCTGACCTCACACATACAGTGTACATTTCAATATGCGACCTTGCGTCCTCCACTGGTGCTTGTGGCCTCACGTTTTGCTGATGCCCCGCCTCCGTGGAGAAAACAATTCAGTTTTCCTGCTGTCAGCCTACCCACAACAATTTTTGGGGACTACTCTTCATTCACCATCCAGTTTGCAAATGAGAAAATGACTTTACAATTGAACTTTTGCAAGATATTGAAATATAATGCTGTTGTCAGTGATGTCTCACAACGTATTACTTCCTGGTACGAGGCCACAAGCACAAGTGGAGGACTCAAGGTTACATATTGGAACGCACCCACAGTATGGCCATTCATGCCTACGGCCATTTTACCATTGTTGCATTGCGGTAATCCATGAACATGGTGATAAACCTGACCAAGTTGAACAAAAGAACGGAGCAATAGATAACCTGCAAGATTTATTTGGTGAAGGATATGAGGACTCCAGGCTCTACTTTATTACATTGCATTACATTACTTTGCATCACACTTAACTTTGATCCAAAGCGATTTACAGAGTATTGACTCAGCATTGGGTACAGGGTATTGGTTACAGTCCCTGGAGAAGTGTGGGGATGGGCACATTGCTCAAGGGCACTTCAGCCATGTTGCAATTCAGCAGTGTCATAGTTCAGCACTTCTATTAGCTGAATTACGACAACCTCCAGATTAACTTCACTTTGTTTTCTACTGAACCAACTTCCTGGAATTACTACACCCACCTGTTCTGTGTTTTTCTGTATCCATAAATAAACTAAAGCCAAGAGTTAAACGTTGACTCAGTAAATGAGGGGGTCATTATGATTGTTCTATTTATCATCTTGTTTTCATCACTCGCTGTGTGTCTCTGTGACAGGAAGGTGACTGAGCTGTTGCGTACGTTCTGCGAAAGCAAGAGGATGAGCACAGACAAGGTTCGAAACCCTTTGTTTTGTTAAAGACAACAGTTTTAGCACTTATTGTCTGATTTTATATCATGTCATCATTTGCTTTGTTTTTTTTTCCCGTAAAGCACATTCATGTGTACTTTGTTTTTTCTTATCTTATAAATGTTCATATGCATATATTGTGTCAATATTTGTGTATCCCGTGTGTTTGTCAGGCCAACATTAAAGACCTGTCTCAGATGCTGAAGAAAATGCCTCAATACCAGAAAGAGCTCAGCATGGTAAGTAGAAGACTTGATGAATGAAGTTTTGACATACCACGAATTATGATAATGTTACGTACAACACAGATTAATCACTGATCCTAGTAACATCATGTCTATGCAGTCCACTGATGTTGAGAACACGAGACGACAAATTCTCTCTGAGTGGTTTTGAAGGGCAGGAAGTTGTCAGTGTGACTGTGTAGGCACTGCAGTGGTGCCCATAGTACAGGCCTTTTCTTCCCATTGACACAAATAATAGTATGACCCTTTGTGTCTATTTCCGTACAAAATGTTTGAAGTTCTGCTGAATGTACAGTGTTCCCTGTTTAGTAGGACAACTCATAAGTATAATAATGATGATGATGATGATTCATTTTTTCAATTCAGGAACTTGAATTACTTTTTAGTAGGTTTTGAAGAACGCAGAAGAGAACAGAACAAAAGATGTCTGAAATTATTTGCACAAAATTCCATACACCCTGAGGATTCTACAGACATGGAGAGATTGCATAAGCTCTCACATTGTCTCTTGTGTTCATTGAGTGAGCACCATTTCAATGGCCCCCTTGGCTGCCAAAACCTGACAGCCCAGTTTTTCATGGGTCAGCGGCCCGGTCATTTATTTGGTCCATTTCCTCTCACTGTAGCTGTGGCTAGATTGAGTTGCTGCTGGGAAATCACTACACAGCTCAGCTTTGACCAACCGCATTGCTGACATACTAGTATGAGTTCAGTGGCTGAATTGCATCAAAAATAGTTACGACACCATTAGAAAGGCCCACGCAGCCAGAGGTATTGCCACTGTCTGTGTTTTAATTCCTGGTCTTGTGTCTCTCAGTACTCCACCCATCTGAACCTGGCCGATGCCTGCATGAAGACTTTCAAAACCAAGGTGGACAAGCTGTGTGAGGTGGAACAGGTGAGTGCTGCCTATAAGCAATAGCCTACTACTGTGCGAGGTCGAGCAGGTGAGGGCTGCTTATTAAAGGATGGGGGTAGGTGTATGTTTTCATTTCAAAAACACATCTTGATTTATTCCCAATAACATCCAAAATGTTATGTAACATCAGCAGACAACTAGAAAACCACGATACATTTTTGGATAATATTTGGAGTAGGCCTATGTTAAGAAGGTTTTTAATGTAAACAAAGTCTGCCCCCATTAGAATAGCTCAGATCTCGGAAAGGGCTAAGTCGAAAAATGCAGCATCACCGGGTACTGACAAGTCAAGGGTTGCGTGAGCAATACAACAGCATATTGTAATTGGCAGAAATTATCCTTTAACTACCTACTTCTTCAGTTGATTCTGAGGTGCACACACGGAACAGGGTTTATTTGTTTTGTGTAACTAGATTTATTCTAATAATATCTTAGTCCTGAATATTTTTGTGTGTTTGCTTTTAGAGCAAAACTCATTCAAAAGTCATCACTGAATTGAAAGCCTTCACCCTGTATATTCATAGTGATCTATCACCAAAATAAAGTGAGATAACCAGCTTGTGTTTTATCAATTTATGTACAGTATTTATTTTCATATTTATAACATAAATTTGAATGTTTTTTTTTTCTTGTGTGGAGTTCATATTGTAATAATTGTCAAAAAAAATCTGATTTAATCCAGTGCATGCCAGAAACGTATACTGAAATATCCCTTCAGTTTAGGTGTCGTGATGGCCTTTTTGCGTGTTTATGGTGTTTTTACGTAACACCCATTACTTGACATTCTAAACAGCCTCTCAAGCATGTTTTGATAACTCAGGGAATCGTCAGACTTAAATATCCACTGCGTGTGCAGATATGAAGATGAGAGGTGGGGTGGAGGGAATCTGATCTCTACATTTGGTCTAGGCCAGTGGTTCTCAACCTTTTTTGAACAAACGCCCCCTTGACCTCATCACAAGCCTCCCAACGCCCCCTTGACCTCATCATAAGCATCACAACACTCCCCTTAGTATTACAAAATTAAAAGGACTAATGCCTGCCAATGGCAACTAAGCACTGCCCCCTCTCAGCTGTATCCTTCTCAACGCCCCCCTAGTGCTCCCCAACGCCCCCTGGGGGGCTGTACCGCCCCCGTTGAGAAAAACTAGTCTAGGAAAAGCCCATGTTTCATACTCTTGTGTGATTTTACATAACTCGTGCTGCGTACCAGTCCAAACAGCTTACACGCACTGGATGTCCGTGTTGACACCGGCGAGGCGCAGGGTTCACGAGAGAGGTCAGGGGTCGTGTCTGCACTCCCACTTATCCCCTCTCAGCCGCCAGTGATCCATACGAAACGCACCCACGCCATGACAATTACAGCCACTCTGCCTTGCCTTACGTAACTGGCTTGGTGGCTCTCTTAATGTGGCCGACGGTGGTGCAGACAGGGGGCTAAGACATTAACACCCCCCCCCCCCCCCCCCCTCACACACACACACGCACACACACACACACACACACACACACACACACACACACACACACACACACACACACCAGGACCCATCACATGCAGGCCTCCCACAGATGGGCCTTGATGGTGGATGGATGCGTAGTGGTTCTGCCGGTCACTAAGCCAACAACATCTGCCACCCTTTGTTGCCCATGCCTACCCCACCCCTCGCCCATCAGTTGTGCCTGGTTGTTTTCCCACCTACATTTACGTATGTTTGTTTGTGTTACGTTGAGCCATTTATTTCTTATGTATGGATAATGCGTGAGTTGACGTTTTGTAAGTTTAAGTATTTATTGCGTTGATTCTACTAAACTTGATGGCTTTGATGGTATGGATTAGCTTGCGGTTTCCTGTCGGTAATGCACAGCTGTTCGCAGTGCCGCTCCCTTGGCATGCCATGTTATGGAATATGATTTGCATGGATCTTTGCCAAGTATCATCTGCCGTTCGTCCTGCTGCCAATGCACATATTTTGAGTCGGACGCTTTGACGTACACAAATGGCACTTCCTCAATTTACACTATTGGAATACGATAAAATATTCCATGCAATTAAATCCTGCTTTCTCATCCGGATTGTGAATTGAGTGAAAACTTTCAATCCTCCTCATCAAAACGTGTATCAGCAGTGTGTATTATCTGAAACCCCATTACGTCCCTGCAGTGTGCATTAGGAAATCCTGATTTCCGCGTATTGTGTGTGTAAGAGCAGCATGTATTGTGTGCATGAGTAAGGCTCGTCTCACTGTGGATTTGTGCAGGGTCTGCAATAAAGAAAGCCAAGTCTGCAAAACTTGAAATCCTGTTTTTGTCTTACTAACAAGCAACGTTTTGACCCTGTCTTCCTTAGGCAGAATTCAAAACAAAAATGGCAGTTCAACTAGTGTTGTGAACTTGGCTTTCTTTATTGTGTTGCTATAGTTTGCGGCTGTCTTAATCGGCCCCCAATTAATGTTATACGGTTTCCCATGAATTTTTCATGTTTTCTAAAGGAATCTTAGAAATGTACATTTGCAATATACTTATATTTTCAGTGAAGGTGGTGTCTGTAAAGGTGACCATCTTCGATATAGGCCTAAAGTGCAGGGGGAAATCTTGGTTTGTGTTCATAGTGTGGTCCTTGGAGGACTTAACATTTAAAGTGGCCCTCGAATGAAAATGGTTCCTCACCACAGGCAGAATTCAAAACATTGCTTTCTAGTACACAAAAATGGCAATTCAACTAGTTTTGTGGACTTGGCCCTCTTAATTGTGTTGTAGTGTTTTTAACTTCAATGGCCAGCTGATCAGCTGAAGGGTATGTGTATAAGTAAAAGGCGTCTGTATGGATGTGTGTAGGATCTGGCCATGGGCAGTGACTGTGACGGTAATGTTCTAGATCTAGCCATGGCCAGTGACAGTGACAGCAGAGATTCTTTAAGTATATAGAGATATGCCAATGTAATAGGTTGCTATGGCCACCTAACATGACCAGGTTCCGGTCTGCCTAAAGGGGCGTGTCATAATGCTCCTAGCATTGAATAGAACAGTCCTTAGGTCTGCCTAGGTCTGCCTAAAGGGGGATTTCCCCCCCCTCCCCCTTGCAATAATAGAACCCGGAAACAGTGGGCCAATGGAACCTCTTTCTCTCTACTCTCTCTGGTGACAGTAATGTTCTAGATCTGGCCATGGGCAGTGACAGTGACAGTATGTGTATAAGTAAAACTTCTGTCAGTATGGATGTGTGTAGGATCTGGCCATTGGCAGTGCCGGTGACACAGTGACGGTATGTGTATAAGTAAAAGGCATCTCTATGGATCTGTGTGAAGGATCTGGCCATGGGCAGTGACAGTGACAGTGTGGGTATGAGTAAAACTGGCGTCTGTATGGATGTGTGTAGTATCTGGCCATCTGCAGTGATGGTGACAGCATGTATAAATAAAAGGGGTCTGTATTGATGTAGGATCTGGCCATGGGCAGTGACAGTGACAGTGAGGCTGTTCCAATCTTCGTACTTTCCGCCCTTCCCGCACTGTGTTTGGGTACGCAGGGCGGTTCCATTTCTAATCGCGGCGGTGAAGTATACTGTAAACTACCCGGATAACGCCCTCAAACCGGCCATTTTTTGAAGTGTGGAGTTATGTACACTTTTCGCACTCAACGGCCGCCATGTTTGTTACGTAGTTTCTTCTCTGGTTGAGTGTCAGATTGGTCAAACTGCCGAATCTCTGTGATGACAGCATAGCTGACACAAGCTGACACAATAGCCATGTGTATAAGAGAAAGGGGTAACTTTTAAAAATTGTCAACATAAGGAACAGTGTCTTCCGTGATGAATTGTATATTGGCGGTTGGTAAACTCTGATGACACGCGACAACCGTCATTTCCGTGAAGTGTATCAGACAGAACGTGAATTGGACCTGCACTTCACCCTCAAATTTAGCCGTTAAGTTGAGGGTGGAAAGTGCACTGTATCACAGTACACAGTGCAGAGTGTGGAGAATGGAACACGCTCAGTATGTGTATAAGTAAAACTGGTGTCTGTATGGATTTGTGTGTAGGATCTGGCCATGGGCAGTGACAGTGAGGGCGAGCCCCTGAAGGATGCCATGAAGAGCATCGTGCCCCTGCTGCTGGACACAGACATCAAGGCCTACGACAAGATCCGCATCATCCTCCTCTACATCCTCCACAAGAAGAAAGGTACGGCAGCTTGTTTTGCCAATAGCATTTTTATTATTATGATCAATGCTCTAAATTAACATTTTTCATCACAAGCCAAAATGGATAGTAGATATTAATCTTACTAGCCAAACTAATGGATCAAAGTGGCTAGTAAGTTGGTCTTTTCTACCAGCCAAACAGAAATTTCACCAGCATCTGTCCAGTTGACTGGTGTTAATTTAGAACCCTGACTGTATGTCTTTAAATATTAATCTACACTAAATGTAAAATGCGTAAAATAATTTGTAAAAAAAAATTGTGTCCATTCTCCTGTGGCCTGTAGGCATAGCTGAGGAGAACCTGACAAAGCTGATTCAGCATGCTAACGTGCAACAGGACAGCAGCATCATGACCAACATGCAGCTCCTGGGATGCCCCATCATCACTGGGGTACGGCTGCATACAACACACTCCTATCATCTAGCACACCCCTGTCCTCTCTTTCTCCATTGGCGCGTGTGTGCGTGTGTGCGTGCGGGTGCGTGTGCGCGTGTGCGTGCGCGCGTGCATACGCAGCATGTCTTTTTATTAGCCATCACCAACACCACACTCGCTGCCCTTGGGGTGAGTGCGTGTGCGTGTTTCCGTAGCTGTGTAGTTCCCATGTGTTCATCATCATCATGTGTCTTGTGTGGTAGGGCCAGAATGCTGGTGCCACTCTGCCGGAGAGGAAGGAGCGTACGGAGAGCACCTATCAGCTGTCCCGGTGGACACCCGTCCTGAAAGACGTCATGGAGGTGCAGTACCTTAGGGGTCAGGGGTCAGGGGTCAGAGGTTAAACGGTATAGTGTGGCATAGGGCAATCATGGGTAAGTGGTTGGGGCGTCAGACTTGTATCCCAAGACTTGTTGCCGGTTCGACTCCCAACCCGCCAGGTTGGTGGCGGGAGTAATTAACCAGTGCTCTCCCCCATCCTCCTCCATGACTGAAGTACCCTGAGCATGGTACCGTGGGGCGCCAGGGTGGGGCGCCAGGGCGCCAGGGTACTGCTCTCGTAACAACTTTGCTGTGACATTACCGAGAGCCTTAATTAACAGATTAAGAAATGGCCATTACGCTTTTGGTGACAATAAGGTTATAACATAGGCTCTTCGCTAAGGGATTAAGTCTTACTTAGCTCTTCCTAATGTCATAGCAATGTTGTTACGACTAACGTTTTCAGAAAATGTTGAGATGGATTGCCAGTGTTCCTGTCTTGGAGAAGGCTGTAGCCCTTTCATGTGGCTGTAGCCCTTTCATACGGCTGTATTCATTTCATATGGCTCTCTATGCTCATGTCATGCCTTTAACATTTGCACACCGCTCCTCCTGGCCTGTGTGTTCTAGAATGTCATCGAGGACAAGCTGGAGAGGAAGCAGTGGCCCTTCCTGTCTGACCCCGCCCCCATCTCCACCCAGCAGACCGCAGTCAGGTGAGGCAGCCTGGCCCTTTGAAGCGTCAAGTCAAGTCGAGTACAGCAGTCTGTCACATACAATGTTATAACTAGGGCTGTCAAAATGTATGTTAATACAATTAGATTAATTCATTTTTAATCTATTTCTTTAATCACGACTAGAGATTTTCAGTATATAGGCCCACATAGTAAGTGGCATTCTTTTTTGCAAAAATTACTTTTATACCATAAATATCAGAAATCAACCTATATTGAATAAAAAAACAAAACTATAAAGACCTAACTCAGAAGTGGGCTTCAGTTTTGTCCTATTTATACACTGCACACTTCATACTTTTTACGTACAAACTGATGTGTATGAACTATTAACATACAGTAGATATAAAAAATATATGGCTTTCCCTCTGTAGCAGTGCACGGTTTGGACACTGGCACAAGAACAAGTCGCCCACAGAGTACCGCAGTGGCCCACGGCTCATCGTGTTTGTCATTGGGGGCATGACCCACTCTGAGATGCGGGCAGCCTACGAGGTGACCAAGGCCACTGAGGGCAAGTGGGAGGTTCTGATTGGTAAGTAAAGGCATGAGTTACGGTCTCTATCCAGAATAAAAGTCATTATGAGAAGAACTTAATAACATTCTGGGGGTGCCATTTTGGCTAAGCCATTTTGGCTAAGGGTATCCAGGGGCATTTCTCAATGTGAAGTGTCCTGGCCTTTTTAGGACGAGTAACGCCCATTTTTCAAGGATTTCACCAAAGAGCATCCAATCACTAGTCCTAATATAAGTGTAATTAATAATTTAATACACCTTTTGCGCGTGTGTGTGTGTGTGTGTGTGTGTGTGCGTGCGTGCGTGCGTGCGTGCGTGCGTGCGTGCGTGCGTGCGTGCGTGCGTGCGTGCGTGCGTGCGTGCGTGCGAAAATGGGCGTTACTCGTCCTAGCAAGGCTTTGCAGACTTTGAGAAATGCCCCGGGTTTGATCCAAGTGTGAGGTAATTTCCTCATACCCTGGATATCTCTTCCTCCCTCTGATTTCCTGTCACCTTTTATTGGCACCTTTCTTATTAAATAAGAAACCACAAAAATCCCCATGAAACGCCACAGTAGTTAACACAATATGTGTTTAATATCATACAATTTAAAAGCGCTTACATTTAAATATTTCCTTTCCTTTCAGGCTCATCTCATATCCTCACCCCTACTGGTTTTCTAGACGACCTGAAGAATCTGGACAAGACACCGCAGAGCGCTTAGAAGCATCACTTTTTAGAGTAGAGAACTTGGGTCAAAACACTGGGAAGATACTGGGAAGACTCTCAAGGAGTATGAAGGCCACTCTTGCTCTGAAGAAAATCTGTGAAATGCTTAAGTTGATGATACACACAGGACATCTTTTTGAGCAATGTTTCTCTGCAATGATGCTATACGATGTTGTTTGGACTGTTAATCACTCTGACACTTTTATCAGGAAAACTTAGATCAGCAGAGCACAACTTTTTCAAAACTATTTCATCAGAAGATTCGCAGCCAATCATGATGTTGCTCGACAACTTTGCTCAAAAAGTTACCCTGTCTATCGTAACCCTCAGCCTTTTAGATATAATCATGGATAGATAGGAAGTTCACAGATGATTTGTCTTTCACTGTCTTTTAGAATAAACCTATATTTTTAATACCTACAGTAAAAGAAAAATAATGTATATATTGTGTGATTGCTAATTATATTTAATTTAAAAATATATGTTCTGGAAATATATCAGAGGTTGTTGTTCTGTAGTGTGTGAAGAAGAGTACTGTTTTCCGATCTGCTGTTTTAATATTGTGTTTGCCTGTCTTACTAATCATTATCTTTTGAAGGACCGTTTATGTTACATTAGTAATGCATACACGCACAGGAAAGGATTGCTCTTTTTCATATGAAGGTTTACTTAGGTTTGCCTGATGCATTCCACTATGTGTGATGAACCTCTGAGACCTGGGGTGCATTTCTGGAAACCGTAGTTGTTAGCCGTTAGCAATTTCGGTAGTTGCCAATGGGAAACTGCATTGCAACCAACAAAGTAGCTAACTTAGCTAGCAACTACGCTTTCCAGAAATGCACCCCTGTCTTGTTGCGAATTGTAAAATTGATTCATCAGTACTTAACCATGTGCCTTCAGTCCATCCAAAGACATATTATGTGTATCTCGTTTTTGGAGATGGGAGAAAAAAAAATGAAAATGTTTTTTTTCAGCCAGTGGAAAAAAAAATCTTTTGGGAGAAAAGTGATGTGATTGTATTGATCTCCGACTGCAAGTCCTCTTCTGTGTCTACCCTCCTGAACTAGTGCACTTTTTTTACTCTTCTGTTTTACTACCGGTAGGGTGAAGTATTTCCACTTTGGGGACCTGGTTGCCTTATTGCCTTTGTATTAAAAAGAAATAAACTTGATGCAAATCCTGACATTCTGTCCTCCTTGCATGTGATTTCCCCCTACAGTACAAGGCCTAAGGCAGGGATGGGCAACTGGAGGCCCAGGGTCCACATGTGGCCCTCCTCCTCACTCAGTCCGGCCCATACCTGAAATATTATTTTTTTTAAACCACTAGTGAATAAGTTCATTGAAATTATACTGTTGACTAATAGATGTGGCCCTTCTTATCATGAAAGTTGCCCATCCAAGGCCTACGGCCAAGCCAACAGGTTATATGTGGTTGTGAACAGGCACTGCAAAATCAGATGCAAACGGATGGGAAAAAAAATCTGAAGAAAAAACAGGATTAAAAAAAAAAGATTTTGTATCTGATGGCAACACACTGAGTAACATGTTGCATCTGTGTTTATTTTTAGGTTCAAAAAGGAAGTGGCACATTGTGTTTCACGTAAACAAAATTGTACACAGTACAGAATATTGTGCCCAAGGTCAGGGTTAGGCACATTTAACCTTGAGCTGACCTTCATTGCTGGCCCTGGACCTCTGCTGACTATTGGGAGGTAGCAGGCACAAGCCAAGTCCTGGTTTCCTGCATACCATGCACCCTGTTAAGTCACTCTGATGTCATCGGCAGCAGCTCAATGCATGGGGCGTTCCTGGAGCAAAAAAAAAAAAAAAAGATCATCCGGCCCTATGTCGGCGGATTACACGGTTTTATGATGGATTATGGGCTGGCGATATGAAGCCACCACTTGATGCCTTTAATGGCCTTGGGGAGTTACCGTTTGGTGGGCGGCTGATGCGGTATAAATGTACCTCTGACAGATGTAAACTGCTTTTATCACTCCTAGACGCTGCAAGAAAACACTTAAACATTAATCTCAGTGTCTGTACAGTCAGTGCATGTTCATCAAGTTCTGTTTGCGTTCCCGTGCTGGATTATGTATGAAGTTCTTGTTAATGTGTAGTGGAGGTGTGACAGACTACCTAGAGAGAAGGGTGGAATAAAAGTACCAGCCAAGACTCACTAGTCAACATGAGAGTTGATGACGCAGACCACAAAGGATACACCACCAGTGAGGCCCAGGTAAGCCCATCAACAGCCCATCATCCAGACGCTTACCATAATGCATTATTTCCATTCACTCCCAGTTTTGTTTGATGTTACAACATCACACAGTACTTACCATCCATTTGTTCTCCATACCATAAGCAGTGTTGCTGGATTATTAAGAGTCTTATCCTACTATGGATAGATGGATACATAGATAGAGGATTGAAAGCGTGATTATTTCTCCTCCTACAGCCGGAAGCTGCCCCAACTGATGATCATCTAGCGCAGCTCTTCTCAATAATGAGCCACTCCCAGCGAGGGAGAATGGACGAGCAGAGTTGTTATATGGACGACACGTACGACAGCCCCAGTGGGACACCGTCAGCAGGTCAGTGAGAGGAGAGAGAGGAGCTTGGTGATGTTTTTTGTCTTGTATTGTATTGTATCCTGTGAGGCTTGTGTCGTGCCATCACAGCCTTTCAACTACTTTCATTCATTGTTTTTGTCTGTGTCTGTTCAGAGCGAAGAGCAGAGGAGTGTGAGTGGCGAGGACCCTTCACCTTGGTTCCAGGACCAAAGGTAGAGATTAGATTACATTACATTACACTTAACTCAGTTTTATCCAAGGCGATTTACAGAATTTACAGGATATTTGTTACAATCCCTGGAGCAATTTGGGGTTTGGTCCCTTGCTCAAGGGCACTTCGGCCATGGATGGAGGTGTGTGTAGGGAAAAGATGGGATTCGAACCGGCAACCCTCTGATTTTAAAACCATCTCTCTAACAATTAGGGCACAGCTGCCTTAGACATTTATTATTTGCTTGTCACATTTTTTTTTAAAAGATTGCGAAAATCAACAAACAAAATGTTTTGCTGTTGTCTTTCAGGGTTTCAAGATGGATAAGAAGCACTTCACCATCCCCCAGGTGGTGTTGACTCCTGAGTCTCCTAACCCTCACCGGAGGGCTATCTCCAGACCAGCCTCCCCCACAGAGGAGTATGACGAAGGAGACCTGGCCGGGGCTGGAGTACCACACTCTGTCACCTTTCCCGCTGGAGTCGCGGACAGGGACAGGGTAGCTCCTCAGCAAGTCAAGCCAGTAAGTAATGAACAATACTAGCGCACACTTCACATGTCAAGCTTTTAGTAGAGAAGAGTAGAATATTTCTATTAATCCCAAGGGAAATTAAGGTGTCTGACAGCTTACATAGCCTACTGTAACTACACAAATACAAAACATACACAAAGACATAGTACAAATGATTGCACATTGCAGTAAACATTTGAGTATAGCAATTATCCTTTTCTACAAGTCTTCATGGTCAATATCTTGTATCTTGGTCTGCGTTTCATTATAGTGATAGCTTGTGGTCTATATTTACTGATTAGTGAATACTGGCTGTAGCCTCATAATGCAGCGTTCCATCAGTGGAAAGGTGGAATAGTGATTGAAAAAAACGTTACCTTACTCTACCATAGTAACACTACGACATCATCACACAGAGGCTTTATTAATACATGGCCATTCTGGCTATGACAAATTTATAACAGTGGGTGTTGGTTTGGCTTGGAAAGTGGTGGGGACATTAATATGGTAATTGTCCGGATATGCTGTTTTTGCATCAAGTTTGTGAAAAAGTGGTGGGGATAAGATAGGTTTATCTCAAAAGTGGTATGGACATGTCCCCACCATCCACACCTAAAATTACACCTACTGTTTGCCTATTAACAGATAATGGGTGAATTTTGGCACTGGCATTGCTGTACATTTATTGTTCTGTTGGTATTATTAGAGGCAAATGTACACAGTCCAGATGAATTTGACTACTAATTGTTCCCATTTGTAAAGCCATTTGTAAAAAAAACAACTGCTTCATTTACTAGAATGTGGTTTACATATGTAATGTAACGTTCTGTTGAAAAGGAGCCCTCGCCAGAAGAGGAGGAGCGGCTGTTCTCCATGGTCAGTAACTTCCAGCGTGGCAGGATGGATGAGCAGCGCTGTGCCCTCCAGCGGCCCAATAGGAGCTCACCTGGCCCAGTACGCGCACCTGCACCAGCTCCCGCTGACCCCAATGCCAATCGCCCAGGTCAGCATCAGCATCAACTTACCTGTAAACATCAACTTACCTGTAGGATGACAACTGATACTCGCTCAATACTAAAACCCTTAATTGCTCTACCAACATGCACAGTTTGTAGAAAGTAAAATGGCGCAAAATGTAAAATGTCTTGAAGGTAAAGGTATAAAAGATCAAAAATGATATAATGCCTTTCTTGTATCTTTCCTAGACACATTTAAAACTTAAAAAATACACATTTAGTATATGACATCAATGTGCATGACAGGTCATTTTGTATGGCCAATTGTTTCCGATTGTGCAACCATAGTTGTGGCAACACCGTGTAACATTGTGTGCTGAGCTTTCTTCTTGCTGCTTCCATTCCCAACAGCTCCCAACTCAGATGAGTTCTTCCAAATGGTGGCCAACTCTCAGAGCCGCCGTCTGGACGACCAGCGTGTGTACCTGCGCTCCATGCCAGGCATCAGCCCGCCCTCCTGCTGTAGCCAGCGCAACGGGAAGGCCGTGACCCCCGCAGAAGCAGATCCAGCCAAGGTGAGAGAGTCTAGTTGTTTAGAAGGAAGAGTTTCACATTTTTCATTTTGTGTCATCGTTGGGAACTATGTAATAATTCATGCGATTGGCAATGTTTTATTTTTTTTATTTTTTTAAATACAGTATTGCAGTATTACAGACTCTGTATTACAAGAAATGTCAAGTCCAGGGTCCAGACATGACTGTATGTGATCATAAACAATTTCTGACTTGGCTTGTGACATAGCAGTTGAAGTCTTCTTCTTGGCAGTCAAGTGTTATGTCGAACTGCCTGGGTGTGTGACAAAATAAGGACCCTGGTCCTGCAGCCCTGAAGCATCCTAGGAATGAGAATAGTAGATAGTTACCTAACTTATATGTTATTATTGCTACTGTCTTCTTTATTTCAGCCCTATTTTATTTATTTATTTATTATTATTTTATTTTTTTTAATTAATATTTTCCCTCATTTTATTATTTTTGTTTTAACATTGTTTTTAATCTAACTGTTGATCTAACATTGAGCTGCATGTCTTGTATGATTTGTGCTATGCAAATTCAGTTATTATTATTATTATTATTATTATTATTAGTAGTAGTAGTATTATTATTTGTATTATTACTACTACCACTAACTTCTTCCATCCCCTGTGTGCCAGTGCCCTGGTAAGGGTGATGAGCACGGTGTGGCTGCTGGGATGATGATGATGCTGGGGGCCCAAAGCAGACGGGCCCACTCCAGGCCAGCCTCTCCTACGCTGGGCCGCCCTGAGGACTGCAACCCCCCCAAGCGATCCTCATCCTTCAACGCCTTCTCCAAAGACCAGAACGTCAACCTTTCAGCACAGGTGAGCAATGATCGATCCGTAGCCTCTTGCTGTTGACGGAGCCCATAGTTGGATCTATTTTCTCGCAACTATAAAGTGAACAGAACAGTGGAGATGACAAACAGCATAACATATAACCGAATACACGAATGATTAAGTGAATTATGTCAGTTGAGAAAGCACTACAAATTACAACATTGCTATGACATTGCAAAAGGTCATAAGTAACAGACTGGACTTGGCTATAACCATTTTGGTGAGAATAGGGTTATAAAAGTATAAGTATAATAGTCTTACTTTCTATTTATCTTTTTTTGCTGCCACTGGAGATGAATATGTGAAGGATAATATTAATACATTTTCAACTAGAAATGCACTCAGGGAGTGCAGACCTCCACCAAGGAGGCTGTTTGATAGAACATTTGACTATGTTACTCCCTATTGTTATTTTATTGTCTTTCTGCCTTTTTTGTGCAATTCAATTTGCAGTCATTAGGGGCGTCTAGATTTCTAGGCTAGCAATGATGAAGAATCTTTTTTTAAAATCCTGATTCCGGACCACCACCAAAATTGTATCACTTGTTCCTTTGGTCATATCCACGAACTCCACAAAGTTTCATCCAAATCCATCCATAAGTTTTTGAGTTATCGTGCAGACAAACAAACGGACAGACGGACAAAAAAAACCAGACAAACAGACACACAAACCAATGCGACCAAAAACATAACCTCCTTGGCAGAGGACATATATATATTTTTAGTAGAGAAAGTGCGCTCAACTCCGGAAAGTTTCTTACAAGGTCTTTGGGTGCGAGCAAACAGCAAAGTTCATGTAGGCCTATAGTAAAAAAGCCGCACTCCCGGATCAATTTCTTGCAGTTTTAATACTGGGTTAGCATGGCAGACAGACAGCTGTCTGTCTGCCATGCTAACCCAGTATTAAAACTGCAAGAAATTGATCCGGGAGTGCGGCTTTTTTACTATAGGCCGACATATATATATTCTCAACAAAATTCTAAGTAAATTCTAAGGTACCCTGTGTGTTTTGCACTTCAGGATGGAGAAATGGCGGTGGCCGATCAGGAGAAGTTTGTGTCCATCATGAAGCACTCTCAGCGAGGCCGCATGGATGACCAGAGCTGCTCCATGCAGTTCATCAACAGACGCTCTGCAGACACCAACAAAGGTCAGCTGGCTGCCACCACAACTGTGTGTGTGTGTGTGTGTGTGTGTGTGTGTGTGTGTGTGTGTGTGTGTGTGTGTGTGTGTGTGTGTGTGTGTGTGTGTGTGTGTGTGTGTGTGTGTGTGTGTGTGTGTGTGTGTGTGTGTGTGTGTGTGTGTGTGTGTGTGTGTGTGTGTGCCTTCATACAGTGTTTACACTTTACACAGTTAGGATAGTGCTGCTTATCACATACTTTTGTCCAAAGCGACATTCGACACAAGGAAGTAACATTTTATGAACACAAAAATACTGATAAATGATTGAAAAAAGCATCACATATATGGATTAAGTATACTGACATCTTACATATATGTTCTTAAACTGTTATAGTGAAAATGGTCACATTTTGATTTGTGTTCATTTGTGCTGTATTGTGCTAATAATTAAAATATAAATGTAAGCAGAGGAGCTAAATATGTACAACACTTTATCCCTGTCAACTCACAGATGATCCAGAACACATTATTGACTTGATGGCCAAAAGCCAGAGCCGGAGACTTGATGATCAGCGTGCAACAATGCCAATAAGCCCCAAGGTACAGAAGATACAGCATACACAGGCAAGCCAAGTGAACAAGGGGGTCTCTCATATCAGTGCCCTGTGTTTTCCTTCTCTTCAAAGTACTGGAAAAAGGACCCATCAAGAGAGATTTCATTAGCAGTATCATTGCACTTTCTGTCATTGAATATAGGGAGGCTGACCCACTCACAAAGTTGTCATTGCTGCCATTTTTAACTCAACTACATAGTAAATCATTGCCAGGGCCCACTATTTCAGGTGGCGGCCCTTGGCAAACGTTGCTTACTTGGTTGTGATTACATTCTATTTTATTGGGAGGGGGGCCCTTTCAGATGACTTTTTTTCTGGTCCAAGCCTAAGCTGTCAGCGACCCTGAGCATACATACTAGTAAAGCTTCTTATGTAATATTATATCATGCACTTTAAAAGTGATACCGCAACTAGCTGGTACCATAGGATTTAATGATATTTGCTTGCTTGGAACTAGAAGTAACAGCATCAGACTAAGATACAACTCAATCATTTAACTCAAAGGGAGGTGTAAAATGAGCTTATTTCCAAAAAAGGTGTGATATTACTTCAATAGCATGTAACATCAGAAAAACAGCTTTATTTTCATTGGCTTTTCCTTAGGGTTATTTTATGTACAATCTCTTTTAGATAATATCTATGTTTTTCTTTCTCTGTTTCCATTTCTCTTTTTCTCTCTCTTTCTCAAGCACATTGAACGACAATTGTATGATAATGTGCTATACAAATACTTTTGCTTTTGCTATTGCTGTTGCTATTGCTATCTGATGTCTCCATTTCATGATTTCCTTTGGTACTAATCAAAGTGTAACGAAATCCAGCACACTGTCCATTCCACCAACAAACTTTAATACAATGTTTCGGTCAGAATGGGACAGTTTGCGGGATTTCTTTACACTTGAATGACAACCCCACTGGGATAATATCCTATGCACCTGCCCAACTACAGAGGTGTGCAAAAGCGTCTTCTTGAACAACTTTGGTACTAATCTGGCATCTCTACCACTACCCTCCTCCCCACAGGTGGGCAAAAAAGACAGCAGTCCCAGTCCATCCACCTCCCACAGCTGTTTGGGATCCAGGTCTCCTGTGCCCCTCAGGAGGGCCCACTCTAGACCCACCACCCCCACCCCGCCAGACGCCTCAGGGGCCCGGGCCGCCCCCAGGTCTGCTACCTACTGCCCCATGTCTGACCACGACAAGATGCAGGATCTTGCTAACCAAACAACTCAAGTGAGTGTATAGTTGTAATCTTATAATCATAATTATTAATTACTCTTCATTGGTAATTATGTAATTCATTATATTGGTACATGTTATTCATTTTATGTGGGTATAATTACAAGTATAATCACTATCCATCCCATATATTATTAGAGTTGTATATCTTCAACATTTTGAATAATGTTTGTTTTTTCGTTGTATCTTTTTGAAGGTGACGTTTCAAGTATCGATGAGTTTTACACCACAGCAGGTAAGCAAAACATGGTAATCCTACATAATCATGTTGCTGCGTAAATCATATTGCTGCGTATAATAGCAGTTTAATAGGACAAGGAACAATTTTGTCATTGTCATGTTATAGCAGAAGTGGGACCCTTTTTCATTCGAAGGGCCACTTTAAATTGTATAAAGTCCTCCAAGGGCCGAACTAAGAATCACAAACCAGGATTTCCCCCTGCAGTTTAGGCCTACTATATTGAAGGCAGTCACATATACAACAGACCCAATCTTCACTAGGTCCCCTGAAAATATAACCTAATTGTATTGTAAATGTAATTCCTAAGAAAATATTTATATCTTTTTATTTATAGCCTATCTATTTATTGTCATATTTCATGTGAAACTGCATAACATTAGAATTGCATTGGGGGCCTCTGAACACTCCGAACCCCTGTCTTATAGGAATATTTTGTGAAATTAATTTCGACTAATTATTTTCAATATTGAACTCTCTAATGAGGAGCGTTGTTGTGTCCTGTGTTCCCCCAGATGCAACAGATGCAGGAGCGCCAGTGTGCGCTGCCGGAGGTCTTCCTCACGCTGGGGCCGCCGGGGGAGTCGGTGCGCGTCCCGCTCAGCCCCATGCCCAGCCCCAGGCTCAGCCGCCCGGCCTCCCTCCTCCTCAACATCTCCCCCTCCATCACCCCGTCCCCATCCCCATCCCCCTCGCACTCCCCTCACGCCGCCGGGATGTCGCCCTACTGGGTGAGCCCCAGGGGCAGCCCCATGGCCACGGAGGAGGACTACCATCTCTCCATGCAGAGGCTGGCGGCCGCACAGGGGCAGAAGGGGAAGGAGAAAGGCAAGAGCGGTGCCAAGGGCAATGGGAAGAAGGAGGCCAAGGAAGCTAAAAAGAAGAGGTGAAGAAGAGGTGGGGAAGTTCATGATGTTGCCATGGAGACATGAATGAGGACTCTCTCAATGTCATTGGGAAATTACCTGAAGCAGTGTACGCACACAAGATTCTATGGCAAACCATTACAAGTACCGTTTTCAGTCTGGGTTTGAAGTCTGTGGTTTACATTTTTTAATTCCGTCTCACTTGTACAGTGTGTAACAGCTTTGTGTTATTGTTGGTCTACGTCTATGTGTGTGTGTTTTCTTTGTATTCATTATTACCTGTGATGGCGTGTCTCAATATTGTCTTGTGAGAGCTGAAACCTTGTAAGATTTTATTTTCAATTTTAAGCTGCCATACAGTACACTCAAATCAAACAAGATAAAATGTAAATCAATGAAGTATAAATATATAAAACAGTGGTGTAGTCTACTTTTTTGTGGTGGGTATACTGTATATTTGAGCATTTTTGAGGTGGGTATACTGTATATATTTGTGCTATTCTAAATAATGGATCGATACATTTTAAGTGGGTATACTGAAATCCCTGAATTTTTTAAGTGCGTATACTGCGTATACCTGCGTTCTACATAGACTACACCACTGATATAAAATATAAAAGCAATATACAGAAAGGTGGGATATACACACAATTGCCAATATGTTGTCAGTCTAGCTGAGATGTTGAAAAGGCATGTTTTGTACATGACGATGCTTTACCCCTTTGCTGTGTCTAGTGTTTGTGCCATTGGATGGATGGTTTGCCCTTCCCCCACCCTCACCATAGGAGACAGTTTTGTGCCAATTTTCTCCAAAGTCTATGAATTGAGCCTTCCTTTCTAGTTTTGCGGTGTTACCATATTAGACAAGGATGGTCTAATGGTCAAGGATGGTAACTATTTTTACCTTTTCAGAAAGTATTTGTGTACCCCCTCACTATTCTAAAAAAATAAAGTCTTCATATTTTCTGTACCTTTCTTTGGATTGTTATTTCTTTGATTCTTTTTTAAAGGAACAGGTTTGGATTGTATATAATAACAAAAAACTCAAATTCCCTGCAGGTAAAAACAAAAAAACTAAACCTGGGTTGAAGTCGAGGGCTGAAGTCAATATTCAAAATGTATACACACTTTTGACCATTAAAGCTAGGTAAATGGCAGATATACTCATTCCCATCGTATACGTATGGTTGTGGGTGTGATTTTTGCGAAGGGGAATATGTTCTACATTTCAAGCAATATCAATGGAAATACATTAAACTGTGATAATAATCATGTCGAAAAAGTGGCAATATCAATACCGGAAGTGAAGTGAAAGTCCAACTGGGAAACTCCAACTCCCATTGTCATTGTGACACAGCACTGCACAGCACACAGCAAAATTGCATCGATGCTTCACCCATGCAAGGGGGCA
Organism: Engraulis encrasicolus; assembly: GCF_034702125.1. Classification (NCBI taxonomy): domain Eukaryota; kingdom Metazoa; phylum Chordata; class Actinopteri; order Clupeiformes; family Engraulidae; genus Engraulis; species Engraulis encrasicolus. The sequence goes on along the minus strand of NC_085858.1, from coordinate 35,097,601 downwards.
GCCCCCAATGGCACCCCAAGGGAGCAGTGTGGCGGGACGGTGCCATGCTCAGGGTACCTCAGTCATGGAGGAGGATGGGGGTGAGCGCTGGTCAATTATTCCCCCCACCAACCTGGCGGGTCGGAAGTCAAACCATGACTGCCCTCAGGAGTGGGGACAATCCCCCCCCATCCCTGCCTACAAATCACACCCTGCTTGTACAGTAGTCCTAGTATGTGCTGTTACACTATGTCCATCCATGTCTGGGTCATGTCTGGGCCCATTCATAATTCTTGTGATGCACGAAATTTAGCATTTAAGTGAAGTCATGTTTTTTTTTTAATGTTCGCCAAACTCTAATACACATTTGAAATCATCTCTCGGGGCACATAAAATGACTTTGCATCCCACATTTGGTCCCTGGCCTTGAATTTAACACCTGTGTGAACACAGCTAGAAAACAAACACACACACACACACACACACACACACACACACACACACACACACACACACACACACACACACACACACACACACACACACACACACAGAGAGAGAGAGAGAGAGAGAGAGAAATAATGTGCAATGACAATGAAGAAAGGGAGGGGAAAAGCTCTTTCTGGTGTTATGGCAGAAACAATACATTGTACATAATGTAGGGACATTTTTAGAAACAATGTATCGTAATACTTAAAAACTGGTAGTGACGTAAATAGCAATAGCCAATCAGTTTCCACTCTGGGGTCACCGATGGGCGTGGTTAGTCTTACGTTGCTTACACGTTGTGAGAAGGAAGTTTCTTCACAATAGTGATCAGCTAACTTCGCTATCAATTTTGACCTGATCAAAGTGAGCTATGCCCACTTTAAACGGGAAACCCGATGTTATATTTGTAAGTTTTTCTTCATGTATTGCTCACGAGACCTCACGAGGTGGAATTATTACTTTATTCGAGTTGCCTAGGCATATTTCACAGTCATGGCGCCATCGCATGTTTCAACAAGAGCTAGCTGTCCTGCTAGCTGTTAAGCTTTCATTCCATGAATGGCTATCAAACAGATATAGGGATGGAAGGAAGATAATGACACACGGTGGAGTTTAGATAATGCACAATCACGTTTAAGCTACAACACATTACTCTGCTTACAGATTGGTCTTCATCACTGAGAGGCTAGTAGTATTGCTAACGTTGAAGTTCTCACCTGGAATGACGTGAAGTCGGCTAGTTCATTGCTGAGGTGTTTTGGTTTTGAAAGATACTGATGCATGTCTGAGTCTGCAGTGCTGCACAATGTATATTGCTTACTAAATCGTGACTCTCGGACTATCGTTTCTGCCCCATAGGAAGAAGATGATTTGCCTTATGAAGAGGAGATCATCAGGAATCCATATTCTGTCAAGTGTTGGATGCGTTACATAGAATTCAAACAGAATGCCACCAAGTCTGTTCTCAACATGATCTTTGAGAGAGCTCTGAAGGAATTGCCTGGCAGGTAAACAAATCTCTGTTTGTTTACTTTGTATGGGATGTTGTCATCACTGAAACTGCACTGCCGATTCTTTGTCCATCGTTATGGTGTGTGTGTGTGTAGTGTGTGTGTGTGTGTGTGTGTGTGTATTTACATGTCTTGTAGGCCTACATGAAAGTATATGTAGCCTGTGTGATTTTGGTCAGTCTTATATGTATGTTTAGTTTAACTGCACATTAGACTGATTAGAGACTGGTCAAACACAATTTCAAACTTATGTGCTAACTCTGTTACATAGATTTCTGACAATAAAGTACACTTCACTTGACTTGACTTATAATTGTGTGCTTCTCTGACTTGCAGTTATAAGCTTTGGTACAACTACTTGAGAGAGCGAAGGAAGCAAGTGAAAGGGCGATGCGTCACAGACCCAGGGTATGAAGAAGTCAACAACTGCCATGAGAGAGCTCTGGTTTTTATGCACAAGGTAAGGCACGCTCATATCATCTGTGGTGATGTTATTTATGACTGATGTCCAGCAGTGGTGAAATGAGCCCTAACATCTGTTGTTGTAATAACCATCAGTGTAAGTTCCGCCCTAAATGGCCTAAATGACCATCTCTGCAAATGACCCGTTTACACTTTATCATCAACTACACGGTCTACTACAGAGACTACCCAATAATAATTTGTCGTGCTTGCCCGTCTTCCTCCCAGATGCCGAGGATTTGGCTGGATTACTGCCAGTTCCTGGTGTCCCAGAGTAAGATGACCAGGAGCCGGCGCACGTTTGACCGCGCCCTGAGGGCCCTGCCCATCACCCAGCACCCCCGCATCTGGCCCCTCTACCTGCGCTTCGTCAGGAACCTGCCCTTACCTGAGACCGCCATCAGAGTCTACCGACGCTACCTCAAGGTAAGACGTCTGTTGAGTAAAGACGTGCTGTCCCACTGTCTTGCCTTGAGCTGTCATCAGTTTGAGTGTTTACGTTGTATTGTTTAAAACAATAATAAATGGCCTCAACACTGTTGTCATGCTCAACAACAAGGTTGTTGCAAGAATGAAGACAAACTGGACTATTTCTCAGTGACTAGACCCAGGGATGACCGAACCACTTGGCATACTTTTAGAGGTACTTTTAGAGGTGCGTCAAAACGTCAGTCACTTTGTGCACCAAAAAAAAACCCCTCTAAAGTATGCTGAGTGGTCCGGTCATCCCGGGGTGTAGTCACTGAGAAGTAGCCCAGTTTGTCTTCATTCTGCTGTCCTGGACTGTGAGCACCACAAGGGCTGAAGCGCAGACATCTTTTCTCTAAGAACAAGGTTGTTGCACTTGATGGAGGACTGAGTGTCTGAAATATTCTGCCATAGAACAGTGTTGCATACCTGCCGACCATTACGCATTTTGTGTAGCAGATACGGATTTTGACATCAAACTACGGCGCTGTCACTTCAAAATACGGGAAAAACCAATAGCAAAGTGTGTTCATGGGCCCTTATAAATTGCTCTGTAGACTTGCAACCACACAGAGCCGTAGACATGGCTCTGCTTGCAATTGTCTCGCGCTGGCCTTTCCATTGGCCAGCAACGTGTGTGGGGGGGAATATTGACCAATCAGAGCGCTAGTTTGGATGTCCTCTCGAGTCGAGGCATCAGCTGCAGATATAGAAAGTTTGCTTCGAAATCACGCAAGCAGAGAGACTGGTTAATGTACTCCTATAATCTCTGAAACAAGTGTCATCATGTATTATCCATCTTGGTACTGTCGCTGTAGTTTTACAAGTGAGCACTGTCAAAATCACAGTTTCAAAGGTAAAGGACTTTGAGAAAGGTAGCCTGTATGGGAATAGTGACTTGCGTTAAATCCGTAAACTTATGAAAATAACTAAAGGCCGAGGTCTGTCGTAATGATTCACCCAATGTTTCGCCGTATTTGACGGCAATATGTTGTTGCTTGTTTTGATATTGGACCGAAACGAGATAACTTCCGAATGATAAAATGTGTCGATGACCGCGCTATAAATTAGCACATTAGCAGCAAACCAAATTCGGTTTCCCTTTGCGCCGGATCATTTTAACTCGGGAAAATAAAGCGATAGTTCTAACGGTTGTGCTCGGAGTATGTCTACATCCGTAACCTACCATGACACCGTATAGCAATACTGTTCCCCCCTGAGTCATGGCCCATTCTGTGAACAGGTGTAACAGGTCGTGACTCGTGCGTCATACCAAATATGCATCACTCCACGACTACTGTCCGTAATCACGTATGTATGGCAATCTATTAATAAAATCAATTCTCCTATCATCATATGTGCCGAACAGTGAACAATAGCCAACTCACGACGGCATATGAGGGTAGATAGGCCTACTATTATGCAGAGAAGTGGAAAAAAAAGAAGCGATGCCCCTCAAATGTTACCGTGGAAGTTCCAAGAGCATTGGCCATTAGCCCCCGTCCCTCAGTAGAGCCACAACATGACGCATTTTGTACTGAATGAATGCTGAAAGTGTGATTTTGATGTTAGCCCCCAATGTAATAATATTAACCTGTTATTATCCTAGCTTAGATAACACTTGTCTTTATCTTTTTCTCTACTGCTGATGCTTCTTCACAGTAGGTGACAACATCACCATTTATTAATATTGGGGGAGATGATGTAAGAATCATTACAATTCAACTTTTTGTTCATAAAAATCACTGAAATGCCTCGGTATGTTATAATCAAATTATACATTTTCCTACATGTACCTTCTACAGCCAAAAAAATAATCAGCAAGTACTTCAATTTCATACTCAATTCCAGCTCCTCCTTAACACCCCCCAAGTGACCAAATGCTCTGTTTGGCTGGTACATAGGATAACTTAATAGCCACTTAGGCCTACTAGCCAGACTGGTGGTATGTTTGACTAGTAAGATTAACAGCCATATTGGCTGGTGATCAATAAAGTTAATTTAGAGGCCTGAATTCCAGCACACTATATCATAGTCTTTTATTGGAGTTATGGTGTGAAACAAAAAAAACATCTTCCATGAAAGTTTAATAAATTATGGTAGTTCAAAGTACTGTGAAGAGCAAGATAAACTATTTGCCAGATACACAGGATGTTAGGCTAAAATGCATTAAAATGCAGGAAATTGCATCTAAGAAAAGCATTTTTTTCTGGGGGAGGACCCCCCTGCCTGAATGAAGTGTCTCATATCTTCCCTATTGACATTTGGCATCCCTAGGTGTAGGGCAGACTATGCAAAACAAAGTAGCCTCTCAGATGGGCCCGCCGGCGACCCCGTTGCTTTGCCATGCCAAGTTGTTGCGCCGTGAATTGCCGCGCCGCGATAAGTTGCTACTCAAAAAAAAATGTAAAGGTTGGCAGGTATGGTGTTGCAGACATTTGATTATTTCCTTTTAAATTATCTTGTTTGGTCAAGCACCCTCTCTGCTTCATACGTTGTATTGTTGACATGTGTACAAGACGGGTGATTATTAAGATGTTTAGCGTTATTGCCCATTGTAACATTTAATTGGTTTGACTGAAAAAAAAGACCATTTTCCTAATGCTTGATAATAATTTCCAACCACGATGCCCATCTTATGTCCTCCCTTTAGCTGTCTCCAGAGAATGCAGAGGAGTACATCGACTACCTGCGATCAGTGGAACGTCTGGATGAGGCAGCTGTGCGTCTGGCCGCCATTGTGAACGATGAGAACTTTGTATCCAAGGAGGGCAAATCCAACTACCAGGTAAGGACCCTGTTTCTTGGCCAACAACATTTTAGTTTCCATGACTGCATGACATCAGCATTCTGGAACCACTCCATAAGACAACGAAACACTATTCTATCCACATGGAGATGGCCATTCCAAATAACCAAACTGCTTTCAGATATTCTAATGATGACAAATGTAAACCCTAAACTGGTGGCTTTTGCAGCTGTGGCACGAGCTGTGCGACCTGATCTCCCAGAACCCGGACAAGGTGAACTCCCTCAATGTTGGTGCCATCATCCGCGGAGGCCTGACGCGCTTTACAGATCAGCTGGGGAAGCTATGGTGCTCCATGGCTGACTACTACATCCGCAGCGGCCATTTTGAGAAGGTAGGTCCACGTGCCTCGATGGCCTCAATTTAATTCTAAGTAAAGCTTAATTCCGCTTTAAAAATGCCATGTAAACACTTCACAATTCAGAATTTAAATGAAAGTTCAATGTAAACTCGACGGAACTATTTAATTCTGAATGATTAATTCTGAATTAAAAACGTCATGTAAACAAGGCCTATGACTGTTAGCCTGACAAAGAAACAAATTGGGCATCTGAAGAGGAGGGCGTAAAATTAGGTTCTAATGGGATTCTATCTCAGGACATTATAATACATGCCAGAAGAATATTTCTACTTTGAAGACTGAGGTGTTTTTTTCTCAAAGGATGCTTTTGCACACCTCAGTACAAACAAGTGGGTTGGATGTAACCAATGGATGAATGTAGTAAACAAATGTTCCACACACTATCCATTGCTCTCACAATTGTATTGCTCATAACGTTTTGGGCATTCAGACCTTCTTCAGATGAGTTTGACTGAGTAGACTGTAATGTCTCCAGTCCTATTCTGGGCAAACAGTGTCACGGTTTTGTACTATGCGAGGACTTGTTATGTTGTTGTTCGGGCTGGTGGGTGGTGGTCCTTCAATGCCTTGGTTAGTCTAACACAGGCATGGGCAACTGGAGGCCCGGTGGCCACATGCGGCCCGCCTCCTCACTCGATGTGTCCCATAGTTAAAACATAATTAAAGAAATAAAATAAATAATGACCAGATTTTTAAACACTCTACTGAATTAATATATTGTAATGATACCGTAAGCCGATACAGAACGCTTCCATTCCTTCTAAACAATATCGGCAGTCAGTGAGCAACCATCGGCACCTCGAACTCTGCGAGTTGAAGTCCGATCCCTGGTCATGTGGCCCTCTAATGGTGGCGATGAAAAACTGTGGTCCTCCTTATCATGAAAGTTGCCCATCCCTGGTCTAACACCTGCCCTTCCCTTGTCCCATGCAGGCCAGAGACGTGTATGAGGAGGCCATCCAGACGGTGGTGACGGTGAGAGACTTCACCCAGGTGTTCGACAGCTATGCACAGTTTGAGGAGAGCATGATCGCTGCCAAGATGGAGACCAACTCAGAAATGGGGAAAGATGAGGACGGTGCGTATTATTACACAGTGAAACTGACAGTAATCAATCATGTACTTCCCATAATGTTAGACTTTGTATGATGGTTTTGGCAGGCAATGCGTGATGTTTATGCCTGTAGATCGATAATATTTAGATATTTTACATGTTTGTACAACCACAGCTGTTTTTTAATGGGGTTTGTGGAATTAACAGTAAAAGTTTGTAAAATAACACAGCATAGCTATTGAGCACTGCCATATTTTAGGATGGTCTTGTCATCCTCTGACTACCAAATCACTATTCTACATATGAGAGCACACTCTTTGCTGATGGATGCCATGCTCCTCACCCACAGGATTACCGTATACAGGGTCCCCGCGGTGCATTAAAAAGTATTAAAAAGCATTAAATTTAGAACATGTGATTTAAGGCCGTGAAAAGCATTAAATTTAGCTATTTTTTTAGGTGTGGCATTAAATATGGAAAGGCCTGGCATTAAATTTCACCCAGACACAATGTATTAAAATATAGATGCCTGCACAGTCTTCCGTAAAAACATTGTTTCATAACTATAAGGCGGCAACAAGGTTTCGAGACTGTCAGTCATGCCTGGGGTAAACAATGCACTCGATAGTGACAGGCCCGCCGGGGTAGCAGACCCTATCGTTCGGATCCCCCTACTGGATGATGGCGATGGATGGCTGACTTAGTAGGCTAAATCCCATCCACCACAGTGCGTGTGACTGACCGCAGTACAGTTGAAAGTGAAACTTGTTAAATTTCATCAACCAATATGCAGCGTGGAAGCTATATCTGTGGTGCCAGTTTACTCGTCGTAAAATGACTGCATCGTTTTCAAACTTTGTATCTCGTCATCTAGCCTGCTCGTGCTCTATAATGCTCTCTCTCCTAATGTTAGCCATGCCCTCTCGTTTAGGTTTGTGTTTGCTAACGCATATAATTTCATGAATGCATGATGAATGCATTCATACAATATGCTACTTCAAAGTGTCCTCGAGCTTCGTGGTGTATTATTTGATGCTGTCAGATGCTAATGCAATCCGAAGTGAGCACGAGTGTTGTGAAGTTGCAAGCGGTGGAAATGCGTTGTAACATACATCGGGCGAGTAACGGAGTGTTTTCTACGAGGCTAAATGTCGCAATGAGGATATGCGAGGATGTCCAAATCGGTAACCGCGTGGTGTTTGCATCGCTATTCCAGTCGCCGCGTGTCCGCGGTTAGGGAAATGTTTGTGGAATTCATATCAAGTTCCACTGCTGCTGTTTCTTTGCTCCCACTCTGAAGAACGACTTGCTAAACTGAAAGTAGAACGCCTACTACTGTCTAAAGCAGGGGTGCCCAACCAGTCGATCGCGAGCTACCAGTCGATCTCGAAGGGAGTGGCAGTCGATCGCGAGACATGTAGGCCTAATGTGACGGGGAAAATACTGTCTTTCAAAAGTAGGCTATGTAGCAAGCTGCTGGTGTTGTATTAGTTAGATAATTAGTCCCACGGTAACACAGAATGAGGGGAAAGCATTAGGAAGTGACCGTAAGGGTATTGCAGTTGATTCATGTGTGCACACATGTAACATCGGGTGAGTAAGAACATGTGCGCAACGATGCGTTATGACGCGGCGATATGCGAGGATCTTCGGCCAAATCGCATAGTCGCATGCACCATCGCTAACTGCGTTTACATCGCGTGCCGCGTGTAAGGGAAATGTTAGTTGTTGACATGTATGGAATTCACTTCAATTTGTGCTGTTTCTTGCTCCAGTTGAGGACAAAACGATTGGCCAAACTCACAACAGAAAGCTTTGCTGTGCTACTGTCCCAGAGAGCTGAAAAAAACCTTCATAGAAGAAGTCACTCTTAACAGGGGTGTTAACCAATCCAATGAGTTCTCTCATTGCTCTCTCTCTCTCTCTCTCTCTCTCTCTCTCTCTCTCTCTCTCTCTCTCTCTCTCTCTCTCTCTCTCATAGTAAAGTGAACTTAACTAGCCTACTATTTACTCATAACAAATGGTGAATTTCTGAGCCCTTTTAATTTGTACCACTGAAGGCATGATATGCTTCATCATATTTTAGAAATAGGGCCTATGTGCCTACATATGCCTTTTATATACCAAATGTTTTATCATTTTGAAATTGTTTCAGTTGTTTATGACTTGTGTAGGACTGAAATTATATCTGCATACTATCAGTGTTGCATTGCTTTGTAAACATAGGCTATTCAGCAGACTTTAAAAACACACTGAAAAGATACGGCCATAGTAGCCTACTAAAAACATTTTGTTCATAATAATGGTGATTAATAAATAGTGATCTTAAATTTTCATACTGACATCCTTAAATTTGACTTGGTAGATCACGGCAGACCATCAACTTCAAAAGTAGATCTCGGTTAAAAAAAGGTTGGGCACCCCTGGTCTAAAGGATGGAACAGGGGGGAACA